>NW_026068365.1:987222-989075 GCF_014885135.2 Alexandromys fortis
CCCCAGGAGGAGTAGAAGACTGGAAATAATCAAAGTGATGGCTGAAATCAACAAAATAGAAAGACAGAAAGCAGTCCAAAGTATCAATGAAATGAAAAGTTGGTTCTTGGAGAAAATCAACAAGATCGACAAACCGCTATACAAACTAATTAAACAACAGAGAGTGAATATGCAAATTAATAAGATCAGAAATGAAAAGGGGGACATAAGCACAGATACAGAGGAAATTCAGAGAATCATTAGATCTTACTACAAAAGCCTGTATGCCACAAAACTGGAAAATTCAAAAGAAATGAACATTTTTTTTAGATAAGTACCATATACCAAAGCTAAACCAAGACCAGGTGAATGATCTAAATAGACCTGTTAGTCGCGAAGAACTAGAAATTGTTATCAAAAATCTCCCTTCCAAAAAAAGCGCAGGACCAGATGTTTTCAATGCAGAATTCTACCAGAACTTCCATGAAGACCTAATACCTATACTCCTTAATGTATTTCACAATATAGAAACAGAAGAGCCATTGCCAAATTCCTTTTATGAAGCTACAGTTACCCTGATACCAAAATCACACAAAGACCCAACCGAGAAAGAGAATTACAGGCCAGTCTCACTGATGAACATCGATGCAGCAATTCTATGTAAAACACTGGCAAATCGAATCCAAGAACACATTAGAAAAAATATCTATTATTGTTGAGGGAGTGGCAGGACTGTGTTCCAGTCACCCTGGCTCCCGCATGGCTAGCTTTATCCGAAATAATTTCACGGAAACTGTATTCTTTTATACACTGCTTGGCCCATTATATCTAGCCTCTTCTCAGCTAACTCTTGCACCTGGACTAGCCCATTTCTAATAATATGTGTAGCACCCCCAGGTTCTCTTAATGGGAAGATTCTAGCCTATGTCCATACTGGGTTGGAGCTTCATCTCGTCTGCCACAGAGAGGAGAGCTATCCAGTCTGAGATCACTTCCTTTTCCTCCCAGCATTCTGTTCTGTTTACTCCACCCACCTATGTTCTAATCTATCCGGGCAAGCAGTTTCTTTATTGATTAACCAATGAAATCAACAGATTGATATATGACACTCCCAAATTATTTACCCTTTTTCTGTTTAAACAAAAAAAGAAGGCTTTAACTTTAACATAGGAAAATTACATATAACAAAACAGTTATCAAGAAAGAATTACAGTTACAATATTTACATCTATTTTATCTTGTATCATAACAATGGAAAACTATAACTATAACTATCTATATATTCTTCAACTCCACTAAAACTCTAGAAGTATATAATATTACTTAAGCAAACAAGAAATAAGAAACTTCCAAAACTCTAGAAGTGATAGAAACATCTTACTGCCTGGAGAGTCACCCAAAGTTCCTCTGTACCATTGGGGCATCCATCTTTGGCCTACAGGCCCATAGTATCCAGAGACATTTCCATGAAGCAGGAAATTTCAAAGGCAGTTCAGTCACTATCTGCTGTGTTCTGTAGAATGTCTTGTAGACTCTTTCATGAATCAGGAACCCCGAAAGATCATCTCACCTTTAAGCAAGTTCAGTAGTCCTCTCTCTGCGGGTTCTCTGTGTCCGGTTTATGCAATAGTCCAGATAAGAGCAGTTTTTTGCCTAAATGGCTATCAAACTCCTTAAGTAGCCTCTTTGATGCCCATCTTCCTCTTGAAGTAGATTGCTGCTACCAGGAGCAGACATGTCTCATTGTCATAAAAAATCCCTACGTTATTAAAACATTAAATGCCATATTCTGTAGTCTTTGAAATATATAAAGAATGTCTATCTAAATATCTATCATAATTTTCATTGAATATATATCATGCCTTTCATTGAAT
>NW_026068365.1:990528-999922 GCF_014885135.2 Alexandromys fortis
ATAGAGATTATACTCAGTATAGATAGATAATCTTCAACCTCTTCAAAGAGCTGTAGAAAATGGCCTTTAATCTAACTCAGAGTTTCATGATAGTGAGAAACAATTGCTCCTGGCAGCACCAATCTATTCCCAAGAGAATTTTAAGCACTAAAGACACTCCACCTGGAGCTTTTCTTTTTAGCAGAACTGGCCTTTGGGCAAAGAAATGCCCATACCTCAACCACTGAAAGAGATACAGAGCATGCATCAATGGATAAAACAGGACTGTCATATCCTGCCAAGACAGGGTAAGATAGTTTTGAAAAGTTCCTTGCCCTTTGAAAATGGTATGTCAGTTATGTTAGGCCTTAGCCAAAGTTGGTTGCTTCAACGCTGCAAATGTGACTTTGGGTTATTGTTCAGGTAGCTAGTTGTCTCTGTGATTTGTTGCATGTTTTGGAAGTTGTTTTACTGAACTTCCTAATTACCCAGGTAACATTATGTCCTGCTGGGAGCCGATTTGAGTGGCTGCCATTACAAGATGACATTTGGCCCCGGCCTCGCTTGATACCATAATAAAGGTTGCAGTTCTTCCACCAGAAAACAGGATGAGTTGTGGTGATCTAGCTGCCCACACTTCCCCTGACAGGCAGGGGAACTTCCTTGTGGTCTGTAATTGACAGGGATGTTCCCCTGCTTTCTTTCCTGCCAGTGGGTCTCCAGAAAAGCAGTCAAAGTATCAAAGTATCAAAGGTTGCTAGGTAGACTCCCTATATAAGCAGCTGCAAATCAGAGCTCGGGGCCCCTTGCTTTCTGCTCTCCCTTCAACCAAGAGGCTCCAATAAAACGTGATTCGAGAAGAATACTCGTCTTGTGGCTGTTCTTTCCTGCTGGACAGGGAGTGTGCCGCAACTGGTGCCGAAATCCCGGGACGCTGGGACAAGCTTTGGTACCAAGTGAGGGGCCAAATAGGATTCAGAACTGGACAGGCGGAGCAGCGACGTCGGTGAGTCTCACAAGTATGATGATTGCTGAGGTTGTACCTAAGGTATTTTGCTTGATCTTTGTGGCCCTCGTCATTGTCGTTTTTTCTGTGCTGCTTTTGGTTGCGCACAGAAGGAAGGAGGGCACTGCAAGCACACCAGGACAGCCTATCAGAGTCTGATTTAAAAGGGGGGGACTTAGGCAGGTCTAGACCGAAAAGAATAAAGATAAAAAAGGATAGTAAATAGGAAAAGGATAAAAAGATAAAGGGTATACCTAAAAAAGAAACTCAAGAGAAACCTCAATGGGAAGAATAGGATTTTAGAATGGGCGCTTCAACATCACACCTGATATTTCTGGCTCTTAACAAGCTGTTATGGAGAGCTTTGGAAAGGTTTTTAGCTGAGAATGACACAATTGCTTCTTGGTTTGCCATCTCTGGCAATCTTAATGTGGCATCCTGGGACAGGCTTGGTAGAGAGCTGACTTTTGCCACTAAACAAGGTACACTAAGGAAGAGAGGTATATTCATTTGGTTTGAGTTACCGAGGCCTCCAGAGTTTGCAATAGAGTGTGAGCAACTGCGGCTCCAAAGCCAAGGAGCGCTAGGCAGCTCCACAGCCAAGCAGCACTAAGGGTCTACAAAGCTGCAAACACCGGGACTTGCCTCAGGACATAGAAATTTATGGAGATGCATAAAGCTTGAAAAGACTAGAGTAAAACATTTTTGTTTTCAGCCTTACCAGGAAAAAAAAAACTGGCTGTTTTAAAATACCGGCTTTCTGGGCCTTCCTGCCAGGAAAGATTCTGACTCTTTCAAGCAGGCAGTCCGGACTCTGGAGCTATGGATACATTGTTGCAGCTTGCTTCCTGGCAAGAAAACGCCATAGGAGCTTTTGACTGTTGTTTATGGACACAGCATTACAGCTTACTTGCTGGCAAAGACCTTAAAACACCATAGAGTTGTGGCAAAAAACTTCTCCATATTCCTTAGCAAATTATTTAAATGCTGAGGAAGGAGCAACAGCTGCTATGAACATTGCTACAATTCACATAACTGTATTTTGCTAATGTTATAGCTAAAAATCCCTTAAAGGATTTTATGCTAAATTTTACAAATGGCTCTTCCAATGGAAGAACTACATATATGGCTAATAAAAGATTATAGAGCAACTGGTGAAATAAAAATTGTAAAACGTAACAAGGCTCCTTCAAAGCAACTCATAAAAGTTGCAGGAAGATCTTGATACAAACGAATCTGACATGATAACACCAAGCTGACTTTTGCTAGGGCAAGGTGGAAAAGCCCTTGCAATGCATTATGAAGAAACCCGACCTATGTATATTTGGGGTCGAGGATATGTTTATGCTTTTTTCACAGAAAGAAAAAAGCTGGACCTGAGTCGAGGCTGCGGACATCCCACAAAAGAGTTCCAGAGGCGATTGGAGAGAGGTCCTTGGTCCGGACTTCCCTGCCCCCAAGGAGAGAAGTGCCTCATTGGGTCCTGAGCCACCCAACTAAAACTGTTGAAGTCCATTATGAAAATGACTCGTCACTCTTCAGGATGCTGATACTGCTGATCCTGTGGAAGATGATCACAAGCCGAGCGGAACAGAGATGGGGATTCTGTCAGCCTACCCTACCCCCATTCCTGAAATTGGTCAGAGGACTTTGTGCCACCCTGGAGGACTTCAGACACACATCAACTCAACAAACATGGCGGAGGGACTGCAATCCTGGATCTCCTCTGCCTTCTCCCTGTTTAAGGACTGGGTGGGGGTGGAGATGTTTTTTACATGCTTCATAGGAGGGTGTATGCTGTGCCTATGGTTAATTTGTCACCCCTGAGCTCAGACATCTCGAGATAAGGTTGCGGTTCTTCGAGCGTTAGCCTCTTTGGAGAATGGCAATTCACCCCAAGGATGGTTATCTGTCCTAAAAGGCCAGTAGGTTTGTTCCTTGCATAGCCTTTGCACTCTCAGGAAGAAATTCTCGATTGCACTGAGGAAGGTATGCATTTTACTTTGAGTACTGCCTTTGCACCTCGCAGGAGTTTATTCCATTGCATGGGAGAAGGAGTACCAGGAGTTTTGGGCCTCCTTTGATCGGTCCTCGCATCGTGAGGTGAAGACCTGAATGGGAGTAAGACCTTCTCACTGGCCTACAGAGAAAAACAAAAAGGGGGAACTGCTGGGAGCCGATTTGAGTGGCTGCCATTACAAGATGGCATTTGGCCCTGGCCTGGCTTGATACCATAATAAAGGTTGCAGTTCTTCCACCAGAAAACAGGATGAGTTGTTGCGATCTAGCTGCCCACACTTCCCCTGACAGGCAGGGGAACTTCCTTTTGGTCTGTAATTGACAGGGATGTTCCCCTGCTTTCTTTCCTGCCAGTGGGTCTCCAGAAAAGCAGTTAAAGTATCAAAGTATCTAAGGTTGCTAGGCAGACTCCCTATATAAGCAGCTGCAAATCAGAGCTCAGGGCCCCTTGCTTTCTGCTCTCCCTTTAACCAAGAGGCTCCAATAAAGCGTGATTTGAGAAGAATCCTTGTCTGGTGGCTGTTCTTTCCTGCTGGTCAGGGAGTTCGCCGCAATTTCCCTTCTCAAATCTTTTATGGGGTTGAAGACTATATAAATGTAGTTACTTTTCTCTCATGACTTGGTCAAGTTATTTATTAGCTAACCTAAGCTAGTTAGAATAGGATATTTGTACTTATTTTATATAATTTCATAGTAGGTTTAGAACTCTCTTACTTAAACAAAAGGGGGACGTGTTGCAGGAGGTCCTTCCGCTCCTCCAGCTAATAGCCGCTGAGATACCAGTCCATTGGGGCGTGGTCTCTCTCTTTTAAAAAGCGGCCACTTCCCTCATCTCTCTCTTTTTTGCTTCCTGCTCCGTTTCCTGTGACTAGACTCCTTCCCGATTGTGCAGAGGGCTGTTGTCTGGGATGGAGATCTGTAAGATTTTTCCCCTTTCAATAAATACCACCCTATTAATAATAATTCTAAACTGGTGTGGGATTGTTTGTGACTTACGCCTTCAATTCATACCAATGTAAAATATTCATCTCTATAGTATATCCCCCTTTACATGTAAACAGACATTTGTAAACAATCGTTTAGGGAATTTGTGCATTATTCTCAAGACTACTTACTGTTTATTGTGGGTACTGATAATAAGGTCTTTCATGGGGCATCCTGTGTTGTAGGTCAATCTCAGCCAGCAGTCCTGAAACTATCATGGATGTTGGACCATCAGGGGGTCTTGTTTGATGAAACTATATTAGCTAAAAAGAAATAAACAGCGTTTTATCCTCTAAAGAGACAAACACAGAAACTCTTTTCCAAAGCAACATATACTTAAACCTTAATTTTGAAGTCAAGGTACCTGTAAAACATATATACTGGTTTAGCTTAGTAGCCTGTATAATGAAATATCTCTCTATACTTAGCTCATTCACAGTCAAAAAATTTAAACAAAACACAGTAATATACATAATCCAGACTCTGTGTATTTTTTATTCCTTTAATGTTTGACTGTCTATACTCTGTATTTTAAAATACTTTGTTTTACTTCTTTATATAACTATCTTTATACCTTTTCTTTCTCTCCCAAGCCTACGAACATTCATTCAACACTGTATTTTGAGATATTTTCATCTGAATCTTGCTTTATTGTGTATCTATATTCATTTTCTATCCAGGAGCTCTATAAAATGGTAATCAGTTTGGTCACAATGGCCCTGGATGCTGGTTCTGCCTCTCTCAGCCTTACAATGTGGCCAGATCTGGGACTGCAGGGTGGTATCCATCTTCACTACCTTAACTCTGAGAAGCAGTTGGACCATGTTGCCACCAAGTAACTTGCAGCGTGCTGTCACAAGCCCCATTCAAGTGCTCATTCTCCTGAAAGAGCTGTTTGTGCAACTAGGAAAAACTAGGATGTTTTTTTAAAGGAGCTGCACAGTTTTTGCTACTACTACTAAATCAGAAAGGAATCTTACCTCTGCTTGCTTCTATCCAACAGAACCCACCTGAGAAAATGTTGCTACCATGAAGCCATGTGTGTGTGTCTACAATTCCTTTTCAAGCTATCTCAGGTTTTAGGTAGAGGTAGCTGCCCCACGTTAGCATACCTTTGTAGTCTGAAATTTCTCATTCATTTCCTAAGCACCCAGACCTGAAATAATTACACAGAAACTATATTAATTACAACACTGTTTGGCTAATTAGCTCATGCATATTTATAACTTACTCTTACATCTTGAATTAACCCATTTCTATTAAGTTGTGTATCACTGCAAAACTTGTTGTGTACCAGTAAGTTTCTCCAGCATCTGTCTCCTTAGGCAGCTACGTGGTATCTCTCTGACTCTGCCAACTCCTTCTCTATATCTCTGTTTATATTTCCCACCTGGACATATTTTGTCCTGCCATAGGCCCAAAGAAGATTTTTTATTAACCAATGGTAATAAAACATATTCACTCCCTCCTTGCCAGGCGGTGGTGGCACACACCTTTAATCCCAGCACTCAGGAGGCAGAGGCAGGCAGATCTCTGTGAGCTTGAGGCCAGCCTGGTCTACAAGAGCAAGTTCCAGGACAGGAACCAAAAGCTACGGAGAAACCCTGTCTCGAAAAATCAAGAGAGAGAGAGAGAGAGAGAGAGAGAGAGAGAGAAACATATTCACAGCATTTAGAAGGGAATCCCACATTATGAACTTGCCTTTCCTACACTTAATATTTCTGACAAAATCACCATCTGTGGACTAACAGAATGTCTTATCCACCATCATGTATTTCCACATAATATTCCTTGTGACCAAGGAACTCAGTTCACAACCATAGAATTTCAGTTATAAGCTCATGACCATTAAGCTCTTGCTCTGTCCCCCACCATCCTGAAACATTTGGCATGATAAAATGTTGGAATGGCTTTTTGAAGACAGATTTAAGTTTCAGTAGCCAGGAAGACTGAGAAAGAGCACTTCAGAAGGTATGATATGCTTTGAATCAGTGTCCAATTTATGGTATGGTTTCTTCTTTACTCAGGATTCATGTGTCTAAGAATCATGGATGGAAAGGGGGTATGTACTACTCACTATTACCACTAGTGACCCACTAAGACAATATTGTATCCAGTTTCCCTAGAAGTTTTATTTTTGATTATTTTCATTTATTTATAAATTTTATTTATTTATTTTATATATCAACTGCAGTTTCTTCTCCTTCTTCTCTTCCAATTTCTATTCCCTTCCTTGCCCTCCTTTCTGCCCATACCAACCCCCAAAATCTACTTTTTCTCATTTCTTTTCAGAGAAGGGCAAGTTTTCATAGATGCCAACAAAACATTGTGTATCAAGTTTCAGTAGGACTAAGCACTTCCCTTTGTATTAAGGCTCTCAAGACAACTCAGTATGAAAAATAAGCTCCCAAATCCCTGTCAAAGCATTGGAGACAACCTCTGCTCTCATAGAAGTGTACTAAGCTGAACAAGCTCTGCAACTATCACATACATGTAAAGGGACTATGTTGGGCCCATGCAGCCTCCCTCCCTAATTGTTCGTTTGAACTCTGTGAGCACAGATGAGCCCAGGTTAGTGGATTCTGTGTACTTTCTATGATGTCCCCAACCCCTCTGTCTCATGTAATTCTCCCCCCCCCCTGTTTTCAATAGGATTACCTAAGCTAGGACCATTAGCTATGGGTATCAGAATCTGTTTCTATAAGTTATTTGATTAGGCTTCTATGTTGAAAATTGTTAGGCACCAATATATGAATACAGTAGAATATCATTAGGCAGCAATATATTGACTTTTTTTTTTATTCTGCCAAATATGTTTGGTTCTTTCCTATGTCTCTGAGCCATCCAGCCTATGGGATCTCTCATTCTGGAAAGTGATATTGATGTGCATATTCTCTTGGCATGCGTCTCAGTATGGACCAGTCATTTGCTGGCCTCTTCTCTAATCTCTGTACCAGCCTTACCCTAGTATAATCTATAGGCAGGACAGATTATAGGTTGAAGATTATGTTACTTGGTTGAACTCCATAATGCTTCACTAGACGTCTTGCCTGATCACAGGAGATGGCCAATTAAAGAGTAGAGTAAGGAGTATTAACTAGGGTCAACTGGTAGATACCTGGGACTTCCTCTTGCAACAGGTTTTTAACTTACCCTGAAATGCCCCATTCTGGTCATCAATATCAGTCCTTCCCCATCCATACACCTCCACTTTAATGCCCATGTTGCCATCCAAACTGTCCCCAATCTATTAATGAGATCACTTCAATTTATGTTTCCAAAAAAGATTCAACATCATCTTTTGAGTTCTTATTACCTAGCCTTTCTATGCCTGTGGATTGTAGCACGGTTATCCTTATCATACAGCTAACATCCACTTATAAGTGGATACATATCATGTTTATTTTTCTTCATTTCAGTTACCTCACTCAGGATGATTGTTTCTAGTTTCATCCACTTGTCTTCAAATTTCATGAAGTAATTTTCTAAACTATGGAATAATATTTTATTGTGTAAATGTACTACATTTTCTTAATCCATTATTCAGTTAAGGTTGCTTATCCATTCTACATTGTTTCCAGGTCCTGGCTGTTACAAATAAAGCTGCTGTGTACATCATGGAGCAAGTGTGCTTGTCATATGATTGAGCATCCCATGGGTATATTCTCAAGAGAGACATATCTAGGTCTTTAAGTATATTGGATCTCTATTAGTGATCCTGTCACAGAACTCCACAAGCTTTCCATGGAACTGGGAGTTTTGACTAATTTTTGGTCATTTTGGATTTCTGATGACATTAAGGCAAAAAGATAAGAAAGCAATAACAAATGATGGAAGTATTTTCTGTTTGTTAGAGATGATCAAAAGGAAATTGAATTGCTTCCCTAAAATGGGTGTGAGAAATATTATATTTGGAGTCTAGAGATCATTTTGGGCATCTTCTGATGCTATTATGTCTGGTGATTAAATTTGATGGCAAACCATAACAACCTAATGTTGGCACTTAACCTTCAGAAAAGAAGTGATGGCTCACTCCTTCAGGAAAAGAACCAAGATCTGCTGAGGTACTTGCTGAGAATGGAATAAATACATAATGGGTTTTAATGGGTAGTATAATAAATTAGTTATAAATACAAGCCATGGTCATATGATTATTTGCATAAATGAGGAATATAATCGACATCAATGTTTCTATAATATTTTATTGAGAATATTGTGGTTAAGTGTGATTTCTTCCTTCAATATTTAAACCATGCAATATAACATCAACAAGAAGAATATCAGTGATTATCATATTTTGTGATACTAAAAGTATGACCCTAAGGGACATTGCAAATCATTCTAAAATTTATAATTAATGTGAGGTTATGCAAGGAATATTTATATCATAGTAGGTTGAATTTTATCCCAGATAAATATATAATGCATTTGCAATTGTAGTTATATCATGTTATGAGTAACTATCATTAGGTTATTGCATTGATTTGTAAAATTATTTAAGGGGATATGATTATGTTACAAGTTGACAAGGCACAGAGTTGTGATTGTTATTTTTAATTGTTAACTTGACTACATATGAAGTTAACTAAAATGCAGATATTGGGCACACTTTTGAAGGATTTTTTTCCCTTTAGTAATTTAGATGGAAAGAACTACCTCTAATCCAGATCTCCTGAGGTGGTAAAAATCTATATTTAATCTGAGCCTAGCCTTCTTCTAGCAGCCTATAAAGGTCTTAAAAGAAAGTAGCTTGTTCTCTTAGTCTGCTTAGTCTTACTTTCCCTGGTAAGTCCATGTCTTCATAGTCTTTAGAGCCTTATTTTCTCGATATTCTGGTTTATAATTAAAACGAGATGAGCTCCACATTGTTGACTTCACAACTATTGAAATCATGGACCTCTTTTGCTATACAGACTTTGAAATATGTGTGAAACAGAATGTAAGACAATTTAATAAATCATATATATATACACTTTATCAGATCTGCTCCCCTACAGAACCCTGAATTATGTAAGCACCCACACAGACACAAACAAAAATGTTGTAATATGAGCGGCAGGGCTGCGTCCCCAGCACCCTGGCCGCCTGGCTAGCTTATGCCTCGAAATAATTACACAGACACTGTATTCATTTAAACACTGCTTGGCCCATTTCTATCTAGGCTCTTCTAGGCTAATTTTCACATATTAATTTAGCCCATTTCTTATCATCTATGTAGCACCGCTAGGTGCGCTTACCGGAAAGATTCTAGCCTATGTCCATCCTGGGTCGGAGCTTCATCGCATATGCCCAGGAGAGTGAGGAAGGGCCTCTGCTCCAGAGAGCAGAGCTGTCGAGCCTTAGCTCACTTCCTCTTCCTCAGCATTCTGTTCTGTTTACTCCACCCACCTATGTTCTAACCAATAA
>NW_026068365.1:999977-1002806 GCF_014885135.2 Alexandromys fortis
ATTACATAAACATGTGTGTGTGTGTGTGTGTTTAAGCTCTTATAGTATTCTGTCCTGGTTTAGTAACTACAATTTGTAGAAGAAGCAGCAGGAACAGCAGGCTGTTTCCCGCCACCTGGGAGGGCTCCCAACCACCAGCTAGCTTTACCCAAAATATTTACATGAAAAGTGTATTCTTTTAAACACTGCTTGGCTCATTAGCTCTAGCCTCTTACTGGCTAACTCTCACATCTTGATTAACCCATTTCTATTAATGATTGTAGCACCACGAGGTGGTGGCTTACCAGGAAGGATCTTAACCTGCGTCCATCTTAAAGAGGAGAGCTATATCTTCCCCACTGCCTTCTTCCTCCAAGCATTCTGTTCTGTCTACTCCACCTATCTAAGTTGCTGTTCTTTCAAAAGCCAAGGCCGTTTCTTTATTAACCAATGAAAGTAACACATAGACAAATGACCCTCCTCCAACAATTATTTTAGTTATTTATATCAGAAATGTGAATAGTTTAAAGTTACCAAATTTATTACATCAAATAATATTACCTCAATTGTATTAAGTTTGGTATTATAATGAAAACAATATTTCTTGTTACATTTATCAAAAAATCAGAAAATGTTTATCAAATTTTGTTTGTCTTGGAAATTCTTATTTTCTTGTGATTTCCTTTTGATCAAATAAATTCTCAAAAGATATTGTCATGAACAAGAGGCAAAGATGATATGTAGATTTTCCCAAATATATGTAATCTGGGAACTTTAATTGCTGTTGAAACTGACAGGACTAGTACTCATGAATCACTACTTGGGTAGGACAACTGTTATTTAAGGTTTCATTGGATTTAACTTAAAAAGGCTGATATTTATTAAGTAGTCAAAGTGGATTAAACAGCTTTAAATGCACAATCATTTGTTTTTTAGTTCACTAGTAGTTCCATTATTAGCTAATAGCTTTATGTATTCACCAGTGATATACAATTGAAACAAAACTTTCAGATTGCATACAGAACTTATGGAAATCTTTAAAATCAAACTACATTTATGTAAATGAATTTTCAGGATATAGTTTTCCAAATTAGTATTTTTATTGAGTATAAATCTGTTTTATTTTGTATAGTTTAAATGTTGCTGTAAGAAAACACCAATGGCCCTCATTTTTCAGGAATGATTCAATTGAAGCACTGGCTAGTTTTATATTATAAGAATGTGTTATCTATCAAATATTCCGTTAAAACCACAATAATTTTTGAAATATCCTGACAATTGGGCAGTTTATTTTCTGTATTTCAAACATTCTCTGAAAACTTAAGAGATTTGTCATGTTTAGATTGTGTTTAAATATCCATAATAAAATAAGACTCAAAAATTTATTTTTATCTGTTATAAGTCCATCAGAATGAAAATTTGATAGGTCTATATGAGCAGACTCCATAATCTGATTAGATATTTAAAAACGGAAACAAAAATAAATTCTTACAAATCTTGCAGAAATTATATTACTATGATCAATGCACACATGAATACATTAAATCCTCATTTATATCTACAGTAAACAAGATCACTTGATGACATAAATTCAATGTAATGCTATATTTTAGCATATATTATATAAGTCATGAATTTCACTCACATTAAAATAAACTTTACAACTTAATTAAGAAGGGTGAAAGCTATAAAAAGCTATAGCTATGTAGTTACTTGAAGAAAATGTTAGAATTCTTAAATTCAACATTCGTTTTATGTTATAGCCACATATTCTTGTAGGGAAACACAGATGTGAAATTTCAACTAAGAAAATAAGGCTTTGATTATACTTATTCACATCATACACAATGATGCATTAAATTTTAGAAATACCTTTTATGTGTAACTGAAGGTCAATCTGTCATATTTCCCTTTTCTATTCTTGTAGATGTTTATTGAAAGATAGGCCTAGAGGGGGATCTTGAAAGGTCAATAGTCCATCTACTGCATTTAAACAAGACTAAGTCTAAAGAGGCACAAAGCACCTGTATTCAGCAGGGTGAAAACTCTTGACTTTTAATTCCTCTTATAAAAGAATTAATATGGAAAAAGGAAAAAAAGAAACTAACTTTCTAATCATGCCTTTATTTTCCAAGATGTTTTTCAGTTCTTTCATTTTTAACAAAATTGAATTTATTCAGGCTCTCTTCTTTTTCTGTTTCCTGTATTTGCAGGTGCAATTTTAACTGTATACAAAACATGACACAGTTCACAGCAATTGTAGCAATCCAACTGTTTTTCTCCTAATTAACTCCACATGATTTTCATGCATTAAAAAGGACACACTTAATAAAGAACTCAAGATTAAACCCAAGTCTAGGAAAGTACTTTTCTAGATACTTTCATAAATATACATGAAAATTTCCAAAATCAACTATTTGTACCAATTGTTCTTACACATTTATAAAAAATATAAGATGATAACTTCCCTAAGCTTATTTGATTATATAATTCTTGTACAAAATATGTAATACAAGGATCACCTGAAATTTCATTGCTTTGAAATATCTTAAGAGATCATTATTATAATATATGCTATATGCTAATGTATACATGTTTTATACAAGTCAGTTAATGCAGTGTTAGTGTTCATAATGTGAATATCCCAAAAATGAATCTATACACAAAAATAATTTGATGAAGAGTAAGTGATATCATCTTTAATTTGAAAATTAGCTTTTAATGATAATGTCTTGCATTTATCCATACTATTTTCATTTCAAAATGAATGTAAAATATTCTAAATCATAATTATCTCTATTAATATTATGCTTTAAAAACATGACTTTATAACATAGGCTAGCATACGGA
>NW_026068365.1:1002862-1024078 GCF_014885135.2 Alexandromys fortis
TATTACCTATATGTGAGTTTCTATTTACTTGTATATATTGAGGGTGATATTATTTTTTTTAGCTGCAAATTTCTTTAGTTTTAGGAAAGATTGCATGGTTATTTTCAGAATTTGAAGATATATGTATATAGACATTCCTACAAATTGAATAATACTCCATAACCCCTTTGTTAAATTTAAGAATATTTTAATATTTCTTGAAATTAATTATAAATTAGTATTTTGATAGTATATATGAAATTCTTATTATTGTTATTTGATTGTTAGAAAATATAGTAATAGAACCAAAACTTGACTAGTAATAGTCTCTTTGGCAACAATCATTGATCTATGTGCAAAAGAAAATATATGTATCTATTCAAAAAACAACCAAGTGCTTGACAATTACCCAGTGTATTTTAATACTTTGAATATTTATGAATCATGCTCTTATGGAAATATAATTCAATTATGTAGCTACTAAAGTATAAAGAATTGAAAGAACACCAATACTGGCAATTATTAACTCTTATAACTTTATCAAATTTCGATATTTCAATTTATTTAATTGGAATATCTAATCCTAGACAACCAATTCTACATTTGTTCTATTAAAATATAATACTTTATTAATGGAAATTATGTTTTCTCTTTTAATGATACAAACTTATCCCAAAGGACAGTAGAATGATTGGCACGATGCAATTATTTATAAGTTGTCAGTTTTTTTTTTTTTTCAGTCACTTGGGAAAATTGTTGAGATTTTCATTTAGGCAAGAGTGTTTGGAAACAACTTACAACACAGTCTCTAAATACAGGCACAGAAAATCATATTTTAATTATGGCAACTAGATTTCTTTTGCATTTTACAAATATATCATTTTGCAAATGTGCCTGAATTTGCTAAATTTTCTTTTTTTACCTTTTACTAAATATCTGGTTACTGATCAGTAACTATCTCCTATTCTTTTTATTTTTTCGATTTTTTTTATTAAAAATTTCCACCTCATCCCATTTCTCTTCACCTCCCCCCACTCCCCTCCCCCTCCCTCTCCAGTCCAAAGAGCAGTTGGGGTTCCCTGATCTGTGGGAAGTTCAAGGTCCTCTCCCCTCCATCCAAGTCTAGGAAGGTGAGCATCCAAACAGACTAGGCTCCCACAAAGCGAGTACATGCAGTAGAATCAAAATCCAGTGCCATTGTCCTTGGCTTCTCAGTCAACGATGTTCAGAGAGTCCAATTTGATCACATGCTCCATCAGTCCCAGTCCAGCTGGCCATGTTTAGCTCCCATTAGATCAGCCCCACAGTCTCAATGGGTGGGTGTACCCCTCATGGTCCTGACTTCCTTGCTTATGTTCTCCCTCTCTGCTCCTTCTTTGGAACTTGGGAGCTCAGTCCAGTGCTCCAATGTTGGTCTCTGTCGCTATCTCCATCCATCACCAAATAAAGGTTCTATGGTGATATGTAAGATATTCATCAGATAGGACAGGGCCAGTTCAGGCACACTCCCCTCAGCTGCCCAAGGAACAAACTTGGGACATCTCCTTGGACACCTGGGAACCCCTCTAAAGTTCAGTGTCTTGCCAACCCTAAAATGGCTCCCTTAATTAAGATATATACATTCCTTCTCCCATATCCACCCTTCCTCCATTCCAACCATCCCATTCCCCCAAGCTCTCCCCATCCTCCCCCTCTCACTTCTTTCTCTCCATCTCCCATTACCAATAACCCACCCCACCCCTAATCTCCCACTTTTGCCTGACAATCTTTTCCACTTCCAATATGCAGGAGGATAACTATATGTTTTTATTTGGATGTATTTTCTTATTTAGCTCTCTAGGATCACGAATTACAGGTTCAATGTCCTTTAATTATGGCTAGAATCCACTAATGAGTGAGTACATCCCATATTCATCTTTTTGGGTCTGGGTTACCTCACTCAGGATAGTGCTTTCTATTTCCATCCATTTGCATACAAAATTCAATGTCATTGTTTTTAACCACTGAGTAGTACTATAATGTGTATGTATTCCACACTTTTTTTTTTTAAATCCATTCTTCCATTGAGGGGAATCTAGGTTGTTTCCATGGTCTATTACAAATAATGCTGCTATGAACATCGTTGAACAAATGCTTTTGTAGTATGATAGGGCATCTCTTGTTTGTATTTTCAAGGGTGATATTCCTAGATCCCGGGGAAGGTTGATCCTGAGTTTTCTGAGAAACTGCCACACTCATTTCCAAAGTGCTTGCACAAGTTTGCACTCCCACCCGCAATGGATGCGTGTTCCCCTTACTCCACATCCTCTACAGCAAAGGCTATCATTGGTGTTTTTGATTTTAGCCATTTTGAGAGATGTAAGATGGTATCTCAAAGTTGATTTGATTTGCATTTCCCTGATGGCTAAGTGCGGCAAACTTCTTGACCAATAGGAAAGAACAACCACCAGATGAGGATTCTTCCCAAATCATGCTTTATTGGAGCCTCTTGCTTATAGGGAGAGCAGAAGCGAGGGGCCCAGAGCTCTGAGCTGTAGCTGCTTATATAGGGACTCTGCCTAGCAACCTTTGATACTCTAACTGCTTCTCTGGAGACACACCGGCCAGAAAGAAAACAAACCTCCTTGTCAATTACAGACCACAAGGAAGTTCCCCTGCTGGTCAGGGGAAGTGTGGGCAGCTAGATCACAACAACTCATCCTGTTTTCTGGTGGAAGAACTGCAACCTTTATTATGGTATCAAGCAAGGCCGGGGTCAAATGCCATCTTGTAATGGCAGCCACTCAAATCGGCTCCCAGCAGTTCCCCCTTTCTGTTTTTCTCTGTAGGCCAGTGAGAAGGTCTTACTCCCGTTCAGGTCCTCGCCTCATGATGCGAGGACCGATCAAAGGAGGCCCAAAACTCCTGGTACTCCTTTTCCCGTGCAATGGAATAAACTCCTGCGAGGTGCAAAGGCAGTACTCAAAGTAAAATGCATACCTTCCTCAGTGCAATGAAGAATTTCTCCCTGAGAGTCCAAAGGCTATGCAAGGAACAAACCTACTGGCCTTTTTAGGACAGATAACCATCCTTGGGGTGAATTGCCATTCTCCAAAGAGGCTAACGCTTGTAGAACCGCAACCTTATTTCGAGATGTCTGAGCTTGGGGAGCGACAAATTAACCATAGGCACAGCATGCACCCTCCTATGAAGCATGTAAAAAACATCTCCACCCCCACCCAGTCCTTAAACAGGGAGAAGGCAGAGGAGATCCAGGATTGCAGTCCCTCCGCCATGTTTGTTGAGTTGATGTGCGTCTGAAGTCCTCCAGGGTGGCATCAAAGTCCTCTGACCAATTTCAGGAATGGGGTTAGGGTAGGCTGACAGAATCCCCATCTCTGTTCCGCTCGGCTTGTGATCATCTTCCACAGGATCAGCAGTATCAGCATCCTGAAGAGTGACGAGTCATTTTCATAATGGACTTCAACAGTTTTAGTTGGGTGGCTCAGGACCCAATGAGGCACTTCTCTCCTTGGGGGCAGGGAAGTCTGGACCAAGGACCTCTCTCCAATCGCTTCTGGAACTCCTCTGTGGGATGTCTGTAGCCATGACATCATCCAGGTCCAGCTTTTTTTCTTCTGTGAAAAAAGCATAAACATATCCTCGACCCCAAATATACATAGGTCGGGTTTCTTCATAATGCATTGCAAGGGCTTTTCCACCTTGCCCTAGCAAAAGTCAGCTTGGTGTTATCATGCCAGATTTGTTTGTATCAAGATCTTCCTGCAACTTTTAGGAGTTGCTTTTAAGGAGCCTTGTTATGTTCCACAATTTTTATTTTACCAGTTGCTCCATAATCTTTTATTAGCTATATATGTAGTTCTTCCATTGGAAGAGCCATTTGTAAAATTTTAGCATAAAATCCTTTAAGGGATTTTTAGCTATAACATTAGCAAAATACAGGTGTGTGAATTGTAGTAATGATCATCTGGGGAAAGATTATTGTTTTTGCCTTTGAATTGAGCAAACACAATTGTCCAGGGATCAATCTTAAAATTATCAATGAATCTATTATTTAGTATAAGAAACATTGATCATTAGCTTTTATCCTGCCCTTTTGTATCAGACAGGCTACTGTTTAAAATTCTGAAAACAAGCCAAATGTATCTTTTTTTACTTGTAACTCTGGCCCTTGATAAATTTAGTGAGAGGCCTGAGGCCTGAGTCTCAGCAGACCACCCTGAAGCCACACCTGGCAGCAGGAAAAGACCACAAGCTGAAACAATACGACTCCCACCCAAGAGCCGGCTATACAAATAAGCAAATATCTTTTACCAGCTGTTGCTCCTTCCTCAGCATTCAAATAATTTGCTAAGAAATATGGAGAAGTTTTTTGCCACAACTCTATGGTGTTTTATGGTCTTTGCCAGCAAGTAAGCTGTAATGCTGTGTCCATAAAATACAGTCAAAAGCTCCTATGGCGTTTTCTTGCCAGGAAGCAAGCTGCAACAATGTATCCATAGCTCCAGAGTCCGGACTGCCTGCTTGAAAGAGTCAGAGTTTTCCCTGGCAGGAAGGCCCAGAAAGCCGGCATTTTAAAACAGCCAGCTTTTTTCTTTTTTCTGGTAAGGCTGAAAACAAAAATGCTTTACTCTAGTCTTTTCAAGCTTTATCCATCTCCATAAATTTCTATATCCTGAGGCAAGTCCCGGTGTTTGCAGCTTTGCAGACCCTTAGTGCTGCTTGGCTGTGGAGCTGCCTAGAGCTCCTTGGCCTTGGAGCCGCAGCTGTTCACACTCTACTGCAAACTCTGGAGGCCTCGGTAACTTGAACCAAATGAATATACCTCCCTTCCTTAGCGTACCTTGTTCAGTGGCAAAATTCAGCTCTCTATCAAGCTTATCCCAGGATGACACATTCAGATTGCCAGAGACGGCAAACCAAGAAGCAATTGTGTCATTCTCAGCTAAAAACCTTTCCAAAGCACTCCATAACAGCTCATTAAGAGCCAGAAAAATCAGGTGTGATGTTGAAGCGCCCATTCTAAAATCCTATTCTTCCTTTTAGCTTCATTTTTAAACCGTCCATTTTGGTCGTGGCTCTCATTTTAAACTGTCCACTTTGATCGTGGCTCTGACTTTAAACCGTCCGCATTGGTCGTGGCCCTATTACCCCCACTCTCCCTTCTTCTACTGGCCAGAGCGGAAAACCCACTTTTGTCGTGGATCCCCAGCCTTACCTGGGGACTGTCTGGTGTACCCCCTGATGGGCCACCATCTGTCGTGCAGCACCAGAGCTCTTCTCACGATGTCACCACTCCACATGTCAGGTTCTGAATCCTCTTTGGCCCCTCACTAGGTACCAAAGCTTGTCCCAGTGTCCCGGGTTTCGGCACCAGTTGCGGCGACCCAAATCACGCTTTATTGGAGCCTCTTGGTTGAAGGAAGAGCAGAAAGCCAGGGGCCCCCAAGCTCTGAGCTATAGCTGCTTATATAGGGAGTTGGCCTAGCAACCTTTGATACTTTGATATTTTGATACTTTGATACTTTAACTGCTTATCTGGAGACCCACGGGCCAGAAAGAAAACAAACCTCCTTGTCAATTACAGACCACAAGGAAGTTCCCCTGCTGGTCAGGGGGAGTGTGGGCAGCTAGATCACAACAACTCATCCTGTTTTCTGGTGGAAGAACTGCAACCTTTATTATGGTATCAAGCAAGGCCAGGGTCAAATGCCATCTTGTAATGGCAGCCACTCAAATCGGCTCCCAGCAGCTAAGGAGGTTGAGCATGTTTTTAAGTGTCTTTTGACCATTTGAACTTCTGTTGAGTATTCTCTGTTCATTTCAGTGCCCCATTTTTCTTATAAACAGCAGAATGATAGATCCTGTTTTCGCATCCAATCTCTTAGCCTGTGTCTTTCTATAGATGAATTGAGTTCATTGATATTAAGTGATATTAATGTCCAGTGTTTGTTAAATCCAGTTGTTTGTTTCTTTCTTTCTTTCTTTCTTTCTTTCTTTCTTTCTTTCTTTCTTTCTTTTTGTAGTAGAGTTTGGGTGTTTTCCTTCTTTGAGTTGCACTGGTGAAGGGTTGCTTGATGTCTTAGTTATCGTGGGAAATGTTGGATTCCTTGGGTTGTGATTTTCCTTCTATTACTTTCTGTAAGGCTGGATTTGTGGCTACGTCTTGTTTAAATTTATTCTTATCCTGGAATATTTTGTTTTCTCCATTGATAGTGAATGATAGCTTGGCTGGGTATAGTAGTCTGGGCTTGCATCCATGGTCTCTTAGTTTCTGCAGGAACTTCTGGCTTTCATGGTTTCCATAGAGAAGTCAGGTGTAAGTCTGATAGGTTTACCTTTATAAGTTACTTGACCTTTTTCCCTTTGCAGCTCTTAATATTCTTTCTTTTTTATTTTATGGTTTATTTAACTTTAGTTTTTATGTGTATTGGTACAAAGGTTTTAGATCCCCTGCAACTGGATCTTCAGACAGTTGTGAGCTGCCATGTGAGTGTTGGGAATTGAACCCGGGTCCTCTGGAATAGCAATCAGTACTCTTAACCACTGAGCCATCTCTCCAGCCCCAATATTCTTTCTTTATTCTGTATGTTTTGTGTTTTGATTATTATATGGCAAGGGGATATTTTTTTTAATCCAGTCTATTTGTTGTTCTGTATGCTTCTTGAACCTTCATAGGAATATCCTTCATTAGGTTGGGAAAGTTTTCTTCTATAATTCTGTTGAATATATTTTCTGGGCCTTTGAGCTGTAATTCTCCTTCTACCCTTATTCTTAGGTTTGGTTTTTATTGTATCTCAGAATTTCTGGATGTTTTGTGATGAGAATTTGTTGGATTTGCTGTTTTCTTTAATCAGTACATTTATTTTCTTTATTGTGTCTTCAGCATCTGAGATTCTTTCTTCCATCCCTTGTATTCTGTTGATTATGCTTGTCTCTGTTGTCTCTGTTCATTTACCTAGATTTTCCATATCCAGCCGGCCCTCGTTTTTTGTTTTCTTCATTGCCTCCATTTCAGTTTTCAAGTCTTAAACTGTTTCCATTATCTGTTTAATTTTTTTTTTTTTTTTTTTTTTTGGTTTCCAAGGGTATCTTTTAAGGATTTACTCATTTCTTCAAACTTTTTTGTTATTCTTCTCATCCATTTCTTTAAGGGAATTTTTCACATCATGATTAAGCAATTCTATTGCTTTCAAAATGTCAATATTTTTTTCTACATCTTCTGGATTAGGGTGTTCAATTCTTCCTGCTATATGTTCCCTGGGTTCTGGTGATATGGTATTTTTTAGATTGTTGGATGAATTCTTGCATTGGTGCCTGCCCATGTCTTCCTTCAAATGCTCTGATGGATCTTCTGGCACAGGATCAGAACATCTTGCTGGCCAGTGACCTTGCCGACAAAAGCCCTAGCTTGCTGCCTGCAGACCTAGTGAAACAAAGGAACTCCTGCTTGGTTGCACTCACCACCCCTCTCAACCCCAAAACAGACTGAGCTGGGGGATCTTATAGCCCCCAAGAAGGGAAAGGGTGCCTGGGCACAAGATGGGATAGGATAGGAAGAGATAGGATAGGAAGAGAGAAGCAGTAGCCAGGGAAAGAAGTCCCTGTAGAATAACTAGGAAGTTTAACGGGTTGAGGAATGTCTCTGCTCCATTCCCGGGGCTTCTGCCATGGGTCAGCAACACACTCACCCCTCCAATGGATCTTCTGGTACAAGATCAGGGCCCCTTGCTGTCCAGGGACTTTGCACAGACAAAAACCACTATTTCCTTTTCTTTCTTTCTTTCTTTCTTTCTTTCTTTCTTTCTTTCTTTCTTTCTTTCTTTCTTCTTTCTTTCTTTCTTTCTTTCTTTTCTTTTCTTTTCTTTCTTTCTTTCTTTCTTTCTTTCTTTCTTTCTTTCTTTCTTTCTTAAAAATTTCAACCTCCTCCCATCTTCCCATTTCCCTCCCTCTACCCTCACTCTTCCTTCCCTTCCCTCTCCAATCCTAAGAGAAGTCAGTGTTCCTTGACCTGTGGAAAGTCGAAGACCCACCCCCCACCATCCAGGTCTAGGAAGATGTGCATCCAAACAGTCTAGGCTCTCCAAAAGCCAGTACATGCAGTAGAATCAAAACATGGCTTCTCAGTCTGCCCTCATTGTCAGCCACATTCAGAGAGTCCAGTTTGATCACAAGCTCGTTCAGTCCCAGTCCAGCTGGCCTTGGTGAGCTCCCATTAGATCAGTTGCACAGTCTCCTTGAGTGGACGCACTCCTCGGGGTCCTGACTTCCTTGCTCATGTTCTCCCTCCTTCTGGTCTTTATCCGGGCCTTGGGAGCTCAGTCCAGTGCTGCAATGTAGGTCTCTGTCTCTACCTCCATTCATCATTATAGGCGGCATAATAACCAGGCTCGCTTAATATGAAACAGCAAATTTTAATGAAGGAATAGCTTACAACACCAGGGATCCAGCGATGAACAGGAGATACAAAAAAGGGGCTCATGCCGCCAGGTTTATATGTAAACATTAGCCCGAGGTGAACATGCCCCCCATTGGGTGGAGTTTCCCCTACACATCACCAGATGAAGTTTCTATGGTGATATGCAAGATATTCATCAGCATAGCTTTGTTCAACTATGTTCATGGCAGTACTATTTGTAATAGCCAAAATGTGGAAACAATTTTGGTGCCCCTCAATAGAAGAATGGATAAAGAAGGTGTGGTACATATACACTTTAGAGTTCTACTCAGCAGTAAAAAACAATGACATCTTGAATTTTGCATGAAAATGGATGGAAATAAAAAAACACTTTACTGAGTGAGATAACCCAG
The DNA here is from genome assembly GCF_014885135.2 of Alexandromys fortis. NCBI lineage: Eukaryota > Metazoa > Chordata > Mammalia > Rodentia > Cricetidae > Alexandromys > Alexandromys fortis. The sequence continues at coordinate 1,011,653 of NW_026068365.1, forward strand.
ACCCAAAAAGATGAATATGGTATGTACTCACTCATACGTGGATTCTAGCCATAAACAAAGGACATTGAGCCTATAATTAATGATCCTAGGGAAGCTAAATAAGAAGGTGAATGCAAAGAAAAACATATTTATTCTCCTGGATATTTGAAGTAGACAAGATGGCCAAACCAAAGTTGGAAGCACGGGCGTGGAGGTGGTGTGGTGGGAAGGGGAAATGGGGAGAGAGAATGGAGAAGGGGAGGATTGGGGAGAGCTTTGGGGAATGGGATGGTTGAGATGGAGGAAGCGTGGATATGGAATCAGGGAATAATTTATCTTAACCAAGGAAGCCATTTTAGGGTTGGCAAGATACTTGGCCTTAGAGGTGTTCCCAGATGTCCAAGGGGATTTCCCCAGTTAGGTCCATGGGCAGCAGAGGAGAGGCTGCTTGATCTCTCCTTCTCCCAAAGCCACACTAAATTTTCTACACTGTTTACTGACTCTGTACACATAAGTCAATTCACACTGTGACAGTGCAAAATTTCAAGGTGCTGTTGGTTTTTAGATTAATAGAACTTAGGTACAAGTGAAATGAACAAATAAACAAAGAAAATTATTGCATGAAAAAACTAGATTGCAAAGTATCTTTCTTCTGTACCCACAGACTTTCTACTAAGTACTGGGTGGAACCTTAAAAGAAGAGGAAAATTTTTCTCTATCACATAACTTTTATTGCAATATAAGATAAAAGAAGTTTCTCAGTCTTAAAAGTTTGATTCATTTCTTCAAAAGTTTCTTTTAAAAATGTTTATTTTATGTATGTTTCTGTGTGTGCTCCTTATTGTATATGTTTACCATATGTGATCAAAACAGAAGACTTTGTGTACTTTAAACACCTTAATTTTCTGAAACATTGACCTTATTACTAGCATATTCTATACTGAAAGCTATTATAATTTGGCCATTTCAATTTAGCCAGTCATTGAATAGACTCACATAATATTATACCTAAAAATGTATGTTAAAAGTATCTTAAAAAGAAAGTATACGCCGGGCGGTGGTGGCGCACGCCTTTAATCCTAGCACTTGGGAGGCAGTGGCAGGTGGATCTCTGTGAGTTCGAGACCAGCCTGGTCTACAAGAGCTAGTTCCAGCACAGGCTCCAAAAAACACAGAGAAACCTTGTCTCGAAAAACCAAAAAAAAAAAAAAAAAAGAAAGAAAGAAAGAAAGTATACTTTAAACTCTGAAAATTATTAATTCTACATTGAATCTAGATCAGTTTCTACTGAGCGTCAGGACATAGAAGACAGACTAGACTACCCACATAATTTCTGTCTAAAATAAACTCACTAAGTTAAGGTACAAAATAAATAATTGTATATAAGTTGCAATGTTTAATTCTATTTCTTTGGCTCTGTCTTTAAATATTTTTTTTTCATTTTTTTACTCCCTCTTCTTTCCTTGCTTTCTTACCTTCATGCCTTTCTCTTGATCAAATTACTTCCTCTTTTTAGCTTACTCGTCTTGAATGAAAATTGTAGTATGAAATAAGTAATGTAATTATTTTGAACTTTGTACTTAAATGTTCACTCTCAAAGTATATTTAATTATTCTAATATTAAATAATAACATTTTTAAAGTTTAAGCACATGTTGTTATTCTCTGATTGTAGTAATGAACTCTTTCTCTGCATATCTATTTACAGACTCTCCAGAAAGTATTCCTATATCACCCTGTAGCACAAATTCTAATTGTTCTTAATAAATAAAATCTGGAGTCAAATATAAAGGGATGAAAACTGAATGATCAGAGAAACAGTGCAGCCATACAATAGAGGAACCTTTTACTCCTCCCAGTATTGAGACCAAAGGGGCAATACTATCCTCAGACATCAAGCTCAGACTGTAACTGCCTCCACCAGACGTCAGACTGCACTGATCTTCTGTCTCTTCCCTCATTATATTCCCCTCTCTGCCCAGCTGTATTAATTCTCTCTATATATCCCTAGTACTGGGATTAAAGGCATCAGATCCCAAGCGCTGGGATCAACTTTTTGTGAGCTCTGTTTCTTTTTAGACATATTCAGTCTTTTGTAGGCCAGGGTAGCCTTGAACTAACCAAAATCCTTCTGCCTCTGTGTCCAGAATCCTGAGATTAAAGGTGTGTTACACAACTCTCTGGCCTCTAGTGGCTTAGCTCTGCACTCTGTTGTTCAGGCAAACATTACTTGTTAAAATATAAACAAAATGTTATTACATGTTTTTTCTTTCTGTCTAAATAAAAAAGAAGGCTTTAACTATCATAAGAACATCTATATAAAATAAAATAAGTATGATAATTATCTACAAGAATACAGACTTTAAATACATAAAAAATGTCTAGTTGACAAATTCAAAGAAAAATACCCCATTATCTATCTTATCTTGGTATGTTCAAAATGCTGTACCTAATTTACTTTCTATTCTAACTTGCATTACTAATTCAAAATTAGCTTTTTATATCTCTCAACCTCCTATAGTTTACATTTCTTTATTGAATTTCTTTTCTGAGTCTAGTAAATAAGAAATACTTTCACTGTAACTATCTAGTCTTCTATTCCTTCAGAGACTCAAGAAGAAAATAATATTAACTGTGTAAGCAGGAAGTGCAAGCATATACCTTCCAAAATATATGTTAAATGACAAAAACTGTTGGCAACCTACACAGTCACCCATGGTTCTTCTGCAACATTGGGGCATGCATCTTTGGCTTACGGGTCTAGAATATTCTAAAGACATTTATATAAAGCAGAATTTTTGAAGAACTGTCCTTATTTATTTTGTCAATTATTTGTAGACACTCTCTTTTATGTCCTTCTTGTCCAACTTGGACAGAATCCATCCGGAATTGAAGCAGGAGCATAATTTTCCCAAGTGACTTACTTTTGCTACAAATAAAGTAAATCATTTGTTAGTTTTATAGGTTTTTTTGGATTATATGACCATGCTGCTTGATGAACTATCATCTCTTCTAATTAAGAGTTGTCTCTTGTTCAAATCAGATCTTTTTCAATTTTGAGGACATGCATAGATTTTTCTCCTCCTTTGGAAACAAAAACAAAACCCCTTTCTCAATGTAACACATGTCCTTGTTTCCATTCTGAGGTCAATGCATCTTTAAAGTATACCATCTGATTTATTCAGTGTTTTTTTTTTTTTCTAAATTCCAGTGTCTCTCCACAGGTGTTATTCAGTTCTCATTAGCATTTATAAAAATTAAAAGTTATTAAATCATTATACAGTTTATTTTGGTGGTTTTTATTCCTCATTTTCATTTATTTAGCATATTCTTTAGAGTTCAATTTGATCTTTCTATAACTACTTGCCCTGAAGTATTATGTAGTTTAACTGTAATTTGCTTTTTATATTGTAATAAGCAAAGAATTGTTTTATTTTTCTTAAAGAAATATACTGTGGCATTGTCCATCTTAGTTTGTACAGGTATACTATACCCATGATGGCTTACCTTCTAGCAATTGTGTGATTAATGGATAAGCTTTTTCCAAACTCAAAAGAGTTGTTCATTGAAAACCTGAAAAGTTATCAATGTTTTTGTGTATATATTTTAATTTTCCAAAGTCTACAAAATAAACTATGTCCATCTGTCAGATTGCATTACTTATATTACATGTTGTTAAATCATGATTTAACCTCAGAGACAGATTTTGGATTAAAAACTGAAGACTAGAATAGCAAAGCAGCCAGCCACTGGCTCTTACATCAAAGTCACTTTGAAAATGGTGATCCTGCCTCCAGGAAACCTCAGAATGAGACTGAGACTAAGACTTTTCTCCTCCAATTTTATAGTCCTCTCTAGTTCGGGGATTAAGAACATGCACCACTACTGCCAGGTTTCTATGGCAAGCTAGCATGGCTACTGGGATTAAATGTATGTGTCATTGTGGCTACTGGGATTAAAGTGTGTATCATTGCTCTCTGGTCTGTAAGACTGCCTAGTGTGGCTGTTTACTTTTCTGATCCTCAGGTAAGGATTATTTATTAAAATACAAAAGAAATGCTATCTCGTTGTGGGTTACTTCCTGCAGGTAGTTGTATTTGGTTGTATAAAGAATAAGTAGGACATTTCCTTAAAATTTCCCTCTCTTGTTGTTTTGTGTAGGAAAAGTTTTCTTTTACAATTGCTATTAAAATGATGTTTTGTATAAATTTTGAGGCCTCTACCACATTTTCAGTTGAGTTTATAAATTTCTCCATTGCCTTGTGCTAGAAAATCTGACAGACTTGTTTTGGGTCTGATGTGTGTTATGTATATGGGATGACTCTTATTCCTGATTATTTCTTGTAACTGAATAAATAGTAAAGTCAGTTCTGTATGGTTAGTAATTAGGCATCTGTACTTACATGACCTTGTATATCCTCAGCCGTAGGCACTAAGCACACCTCCTGTGCACATTCATTACATTACCTGTTAAAAGGGACTTGCTTACCTCCGATCTATCATTCTTATGTTTCAGTCTGTCTGTATGTCTCTTCTGTTTTGTACTCTGCAACTCCTGTCCCCAGAGGCCAGTCTTCCTTCTCTCCTCCACCTTTTCCCATTTACTTCCCCCATATAAAACTCCTCCACTAGAGTTCTGTAACATGACAACTTTCCCTCTCACATCACTTTTTTCTAAATTACAGAATGTATCATCTTGTATACATTCAGCGATATCAATATGCAAAACAACTCTTTCTGCATATTGTGAATCAATAACTATGTTGATAGGTTCCTTAAAATCCATTAGTGTCATGAAAATAGCATATCATTTTGACTTTTTGACAGAATCATAAGACTTAAATTCACTTTACTTAGATTTTCTGATTTTTATCCTGCCTTCTCTGATTTAATCAGTATAGAATGTAGTGGCTCCAGATATTGGGTTTTCCAGTACTATGCAAGAAATGATTCAGTTAGGTCTCTTTTTAAGTTGTATTCTCTTGCTTTTTTGACACATTTTGCTAATATCTCCCAACAATTTACAGCAAACTCATTTCCAGGGTTCACTTTCTTCCCACAATTTGTAAATTTCATCATTATTAATATGTACTACAATCACTGCTTGGTGTATTCCTGCTAATTTACTAAGTATCAATTTTCCTTTTAAAATCAACTCAGAAGTCTTTTGCAAATATATTTTTAATTTTTTACTCAGATTATGTGGTAAAATCTCCATTCTAAGCTCAAATCTTCCCCCTGTATTACATTTTCTGTAGGAAAATGCTTAGAGGGTGATATACCCAGACTGAAGTTGAGATTCAGATCCACAAGATCTGCATATATATATATTCTGTAATTTCTCTTCTATCAAACCCATTTCTCTCTCAGATTCAGCTGATAATTTCGTGTTATTCTTCCAGTCCTTGTCACCCTCTAAGGTTTGAACAAAGTAATCAGTTCATCAGGAATTATCCCAATATTGGGCCATAGATAGGAAATACTTCTAGCAATCTTTGAAAATCATTTAGAATGATTTTCTAACCAATCTCTCCTAATTTGTAACTTTTGTGATCTACATATTTTGTATATGTATTTTACAGCCTAAACAATTAAGAGATTCCACTTTTTGTATTTTTTCAGGATCAATTTGTAATCCCCCAAAAGGAATACTTTTCTTTACTTCTTCAAACATTCTTCTAAAATATACACATTTGAATGAAATAGTAAAATATCATCTGTGAATTGATGAAACGTAGATTGAATAAATTGTTTACATATCATTTTCAACAGTGGGGCTAAGTTATCATTTCCTATGGAAAAATATCCCAGCAGACTGAGAATTATTAAAAGCAGGCACGATGAAGACTAAATTTTCTCTATCATTTTCTTTTAAAGGTATAGTCAAGAAACAATCCTTGCAATTAATAATTTTAATAGCCCATTATTTCGGCAATAAAAAGGCAAGGGAATTTCAGATTGTACAGAGTCCAATGGCTGAATCATCTTTATAACAGCTCTTGGATTTGTTACCATTATTTATTTTCCAAATTTCTATTTTATCAACAAATAGAGGAGAATTCCTAAGTCTGCTTGATTCTTTAATATGCTGAGCATTTAACTGCTCCTGTGCCAGCTGCTCTAAGACTTGCAGTTTCTCTATTGTCAAAAGTCCTTGTGTAGCCAAATGCAAGTGTGTTTCTCAACAATTTTAAAGGTAAAGTTGCTGCTGCCTTTGCAAGATCAGCAACTATTAGGCTCTATTCTTTTACAGCCTGAATATTCAGTGACTATTCTTTATTATACCTTGTAATATTTTTCCCAAAATATATGTTGATGTATGTTTTTCCCATGATTAGAGAAACTTTAATATGAGTATTCCATTGCTGTAACAAATCATGTCCCTACATATTTGTTGCTATTGTAGCCACATGTGGATTATTTTTTTTTCTGTAGTTCTGACCCTGTGTATTCAACCCATCTCAAACTTTTTTTTTAACCTGAGATAGAATTTCAAGTCCTAAAAGATAAACATTTATATATTAAAAAAGCCAATTTGCACTTATGTCTACCAAACCTTCTGCGACAGTGTCATTTATTTGTATTTCTAATTTTTGGTCTTTGCTCATTTAAAGAATTTTGCAATAATATTTTCCTGAATCTTTTGTTATCTTGAAAGCGAAAGTGTAAGTCAAAAACAATCCCACACCAGTTTAGAATTATGATTAATAGAATGGTTATTTATTTAAAGAGGAAAAAACTTACAGATCTCCCTCCCAGACAACAGCCCTCTGCACAATCAGGAAGGGAGTCTAGTCGCCAGAAGCGGAGCAGGAAGTAAGAGAGAGCAAGAAGGGAAGTGGCTGCATTTTTAAAGGGAGAGAGACCACGCCCCAATGTGCTGGTATCTCAGTGGTTATTGCGTGGAGGAGCAGAAGGACCTCCTGCAACACCTCCCCCTTTTGTTTAAGTAGGAGAGTTCTAAACCTACTACGAAATTATATAAAATAAGTACAAATATCCTATTCTAACTAGCTTAGGTATTATATAATAAATAGCTGGGCCAAGTCATGAGTAGAAAGTAACTACATTGATATAGTCTTCAACCCCATAGAAGATCTGAGAAGGGAAATGATGTTACCTGAGTAATAAGGAAGTGTAATCAAAGAACTTCCAAAACATGCAACAAATCACAGAGACAACTAGCTACCTGGACAATAACCCAAAGTCACGTTTGCAGCATTGAAGCAACCAACTTTGGCTAAGGCGTAACATAACTGACATACCATTTTCAAAGGCAAGCAACTTTTCAAAACTATCTTACCCTGTCTTGGCAGGATATGACAGTCCTGCTTTATCCATTGATGCATGCTCTGTATCTCTGTCAGTGGTTGAGGTATGGGCATTTCTTTGCCCAAAGGCCAGTTCTGCCAAAAAGAAACCCTCCAGGTGGAGTGTCTTTGGTGCTCAACATTCTCTCTGGAATAGAGCAGTGTTTGCCAGGAGCAATTGTGTCTCACTACCACAAAACTCTGAGTTAGATTAAAGGCCATTTTCTACAGCTCTTTGAAAAGGTTGAAGATTTTCTATCTATACTGAATATAATCTCTATGAATCTAAAGAACTTGATTAGTCTAATTATAAATGACAAACTTAGAATACTATTGATCTATATAATTCTCAATACCTATCTAACTTAAGGACTAAGACAATAAACGACTGTGAAACAAATAAGGACAGTGACCTCCAAATATAAACAATGTACAAATATACATTGCAGTATGGTAAATATATATCAATACACAAACAATATATAAGTATCTTAATCAGAGGTAGAAATGTACACTGCAATATGGTAAATATATACAATATATATATCAATACAATATATGTNAATAGTCAATATAATTTAACTTTGTATCAATATACAAGAATCAATACCAATATATTTGTCTAAAAACAGTAACTCACAATTTTAAATCTATTATCCCATCTTTTTTTTTTTCCAAAATGATCCCTGAGTTAATTAAAATTCCTCCCCCAACCCTCAACCGTATACTAATTATAATAAACCCCTAAGTGATGTCCCTAAACCCAAGGGCAAACATTACTGGGAGAGGGGAAGTCATCCTCTAGAACTACTTCTCAGCTTAACTTTTATAATTAATTCAGAGACATTTTTCACATGAGTTTTAAACTTTTTTACTTGGTGTATTACGTATAAATATCCACTCTAAAATAATATCTTCCCATCTGCATTAGAATCCCTGTAGGAGAAATTTTGTTAGGCAATATGACTGGGATTCAGCTAAGATTTGGGTTCACCCTATCCACATGTGCCTCCTGTAATTTTTCCTCAATCATTGTCAGTTCCTTTTCTGCTTCAGCTGTCAGTTTTCTTGGACTATTCAAATCTCTATCACCATCTAAGGTTTTGTTTCAATGAACTACTAGATCAGGTGTTATCCCAACAGCTGGTTGTAGACTGGAAATGTCTCCTAACAATTTTTGGAAGTCATTAATAGTCTTTAACCAGTCTCTCCTAATTTGTGCCTTTTGTGTTTTAATTTTCTCTAACCCTATTCTGTAACCTAGGTAATTAATAGAATTTCCTCTTTGAATCTTTTCAGAGGCAATTTGTAATCCTCTCCTAGGCAAGACTTTCTTTACTTCTTCAAACATCCTTTCTAAAATATCTTTATTTGAATCAGATAACAAGATGTCATCCATGTAATGATAAATTATGGACTTGGGGAATTGTTTACAAATTATTTCCAATTGTTCACTTACAAAATATTTGCACAATGTAGGACTATTGAGCATACCCTGTGGGAGGACAATCCATTGATATCTCCTATTAGGCTGAGAATTATTATAAGTAGGCACTATGAAGGAAAAATTTTCTTCTTCCTTTTCTCATAATGGTGTAGTGAAAAAACAATCTTTCAAATCAAGAACTATAAGAAGTCATTGTTTTTGGTAATAGAGAAAGCAAAGGAATTCCAGATTTTAGTGGGCCCATAGGTTGAATTACCTTGTTGACAGCTCTTAATCTGTCACCATTCTCCATTTGCCAGATTTCTTTTTTATAACAATCACAGAATTCCAAGGGCTGGTTGATTCTTCAATATGATGAGCATCTAGTTGCTCTTGCACCAGCTGTTCCAATGCCTGTAATTTATCTTCAGCTAAAGGCTACTGTTTAATCCAGATTGGCTTCTCAGTTAGCCATTATAAAGATAGGGCTGTTGGTACCTCTAAGGTTTGGTATTTTCTGTATGTTCTTGTACAACTTGAATGGCTGGTGAATTTTTCCCATAATACCTCATCATATTCTTCCCAGAATTATGAGTTCCTGGAACTACCGGAATGTTAATCTGGGTATTCCATTGCTGTAGCAGGTCATGGCCCCATAAATTTATTGCAATATTTTCTATATATAGCCTTAGTCTTCCTACCTGCCTTTCAGGCCCTATGCATTCAACCCATTTTGTGCTTTGTTTTATACGAGATAGGGTTCCAATTCCCAGGAACTGAACATCTACCTCTTGAAGAGGCCAAATCAGATGCCGAGATTCTGGAGTAATGATACTTACATCCGCACCTGTGTCTAATAAGCCTTCAATAAAAGTGCCATTTATACAGACTCTTAGCTTTGGTCTTTGATCGTTAATAGAAGTTGCCAAAATATACGTTTACTCTGTCCTATTGATTTTTGTTTTTTGACTCATCCTCCATGCATAATTCATCATTTAGACCAGCATTACTTTTTACAGCAGAAATTGGAGCTTGTAATTTTCTTGGTGAGGCACGTTCTCCACTGTGACTGGGAATGACTGGGCCACTGTTGGCTTAGGGGCCTGCGAGAGGCCCCTCAAGGAGTTTCCCCACGGTATTGGGTTGCCTTTTCTGTCTGTTGTTGACCTGCATTTATTGGACCAATGTCAACCTTTACCGCATCTCCTACATATACCTGAAGGCTGAGGTCTCCTATTTTTGTCATTCCCAGAGGAGATATTATTCCTAGAAATTCTTTGCCTGAAATTCCGTTTCAGATATACTAATTTACCACAATGAAAACACCTGGCAATTTGATGTCTCCTCATTACTTTGGAAATCGCTTCTCCTACCCAAGATTCATCATTATAGCTAAACATCTCAACATTCATCATATGCTGAATCCATTCATCCATAGGTGCTGATCTAGACTTTAAAGGCCCAATTATCTTTTTGCATTCCACGTTTGTATTCTCAAAAGCTAGAGATTCAAGAAGTATTCGTCTAGCTTCTGGTTCTGTTACCCCTATGTCCAGAGCCTTAATTAATCTTTGCAAAAAGTCAATAAAGGGTTCTCTCTGTCCCTGCCTAATTCTGGTATATGATTCAACCCTTTTTGCTGGATCTTGTATCCTATTCCAAGCATTTAAAGCTGCTTGGTGACATAGACACAGTACTTCATCATCATAAAGAGCTTGGACCTGTGGATCAGCATATTCTCCTGCACTAAGAATTTGATCTTGGGACACCTCCACAACTTTTGCTCTTCCTTCCTGTTCCATATGCTTGGATTCTTCTCTGAAATCGATTCCAAATATCAAGGAAGGTCCCTTATCTAAAACTGCAGACACTAACTGATGGAAATCATGGTGGGTAGCTCTAGCATTAGAAGCCCAAGTCCTTATCATTTTCTTAACATATGCAGAGTGCAAGCCAATATTAACAATATCTTGCTTAATTTCTTTTAGATCATTCATTGCTATTGGTGTCCATCTAGCTTCTCTGACTCCCTTGGAGTATTTAGAAGTTGACGCTTTGTCAGAATAAATTACAGGGTATGGCACTAAAACCCTGGGTAAGTCAGTTCTAATAGCTGGTGGTGGCATTGTATCCTGCCCTTGTGCCTTCTTACTCTGTTCACCAGCTCCAATAATTTCTTCAACCATTTCAAGTCTTTATTATTGTCTCTTGAATCCTGAATCTCCTGACCTGCATGAGTTTCTAGTAAAGATTGTATGGTTCTTAGGAGTGCCGTATTCTTCCTAAATGATAGAATATTCAAAAGAATACTGAAACCTAGTTACCAGTAAATTATGTTATCCTCATAGTCATATAAACTTTGCATGATATAACCCATTGTATTAGTAAACAAAAGAGTAAAATTTGTGTTGGAAACGAAAACTGCCATATTACCTATTATCCAGCAGATGGCGCTGTTGCCAAGTCACGACGAAAACGGGGTCCTGTTTTAGGGTCTGCCTAGTATTTCTTAAAAACTGGGAAATGCAAGTTGCTCAACAAAGTAAATGTAATTAAATCAATTCCATACATGGAAACATAAACCCAGAATCCAGGAGCAGAGAAGAGTAACCTGGAAGCCATGTATGCCTCCATGTGCCAGAGTCACCCCAAGGGGATGCAGCTTTCGGTACCCGACAACTGGGTGCTCTGTTTCGTGCTGCTTAAGAGCTGTGCTTGCAAGGGAGATTTGAAAACGAATCAGAAAAGAGCAAACCATGTGGGCAGAGACTACGTGGGCCTCTGGTTTTAAATCCACATGGGGATGCAAACCATAGTGTACATGAGGACTTGAAGTCAATCTGAGGTGTCTAAAGGGAAAATATAAAGAAATGCAGCAAGAAGAGCCACGGCATGATAATTTATATTAAACTGCTGGCTCCACGCACAAGGCACAGGCCGCAAGGCACAGGCCATGGCTGAAAGAGGGAGGGCCCACGCCAAGCTGAACTGGAGGCAGGCAGCCAAAAGTGGGAAGGAGGGGTCCTAAAACCAAATGTTGGGCCCTAGATGAAGGCAAAGGTGTAAGTTAAAAACAATCCCACACCAGTTTAGAATTATGATTAATAGAATGGTTATTTATTTAAAGGGGAAAAAACTTACAGATCATCGTCCCAGACAACAGCTCTCTGCACAATCAGGAAGGGAGTCTAGTCGCTGGAAGCAGAGCAGGAAGTAAGAGAGCAAGAAGGGAAGTGGCTGCTTTTTTAAAGGGAGGGAGACCATGCCCCAATGGGCTGGTATCTCAGCGACTATTGGCTGGAGGAGTGGAAGGACTTCCCACAACATTATCTCTTGTATAGTTATTCTGTTATCTAAAGCATTATGGGTCATTACAATAGGCATTAGGTTGTAGTTGCTCTGGGTAGGAGATTCCTCCATGATTATTACAGGAAACAATTGATCCAGATTTAATAGAGGGCCTGAAATAGGTTCCTCAAGAATTTTTCTGACAGAAACCATTTACTTTCTTTTTTCTTTCTTTTATTTATTTATTTATTAAAGATTTCTGTCTCTTCCCCACCGCTGCCTCCCCTTTCCCTCCCCCTCCCCCAATCAAGTCCCCCTCCCTCGTCAGCCCAAAGAGCAATCAGGGTTCCCTGCCCTGCCTGTGAGAAGTCCAAGGACCACCCACCTCCATCCAGGTCTAGTAAGGTTAGCATCCACGAAACTG
>NW_026068365.1:1024765-1031726 GCF_014885135.2 Alexandromys fortis
ACAAAATTCAACACCCCTTTATGATAAAGGTCTTGGAGAGAATAGGGATACAAGGGTCATACCTAAATATAATAAAAGCTATCTACAGCAAACCGACAGCTAACATTAAATTAAATGGAGAAAAACTCAAAGCCATCCCACTAAAATCAGGAACAAGACAAGGATGCCCACTCTCTCCATACCTCTTCAATATAGTGCTTGAAGTTCTAGCAATAGCAATAAGACAACATAAGGAGATCAAGGGGATTCGTATTGGAAAGGAAGAAGTTAAGCTTTCGTTATTTTCTTTTTTTTTTAAAGAAACCAAACTTTTTAATTATACATACCAATCCAATTTTCCACTCTCTCTTTTCCTCCTTTTTCCTCCACTTAAGCCCCATCCCATCCACCATCAACTCCTCACAGAGGGTAAGGCACATTGATTTAGAGTATGTACAAGGTCCTCCCTATTATATCCAGGCTGAGCAAGGTATCCATCCAAACAGAATAGGTTCCCAAATTGCCACTTCATGCAGTAGGGATAGAGGAGAGTGGCCCCAAATTTGCTATGCCCTGTAGTCAGAATGATGAATATCTTAAACAGCAAACTGCTATCTTGAGTGTTCCTTGTTGATCTAGATTAGTTAGTCCAAAGCTTGCCTTTGCCTTATTTTCTGCAAAATCCTGAGGAGAGGGACATTCTGAAAGGATCATACTTAGAAAAGACATTCTTTCTAGCAATGTCCTGTTTTCATTACCTTTTAGGTTGACCTTGTTTGCTCAACTTAGCCACTTGACATTTCGTTTCTTCCTCAAACTGTAGGAAATCACAACTCCTATCCAAATTATCATGATGATGAGATTCAATATTGATTGTATATCATATCTATTCCTCCAAGAATGCTAATCCTTAACTTTAAAGTTCTAATTAACATTTTTTCATTGATAATTAGCATTTTCAAAACCAGAAATTCATTTTTTAACCTTCTTAATTTGGTTTCATTCTATTTACTACTAATGTTAATCTTTGTAAGAAATGAGTGAAGGTTCTTTCAGACCTTCAGTAAATGAGTCAGTCTTCTTTCCTACTTCTTTAATTTTATGCCAAACATTCAAATCTGCTATACAGCATAAATCCCTCGATGTGACCATCATATAGGGATTGCCTTTTTATATTAGCATAATCTCCTTCTCCAAGAAGATCATCTTGCAAGATTGTCATATGTAGAGGAGAGGTCTACTCCATTTTACAATGGTCCTAGCTTCTTCTTTAAACCAGGTACTCCATTGAATTGTGGACAAAGTTCCAAGACTGCTGTAACCATGTCTTTCCAGTCTTAAGGTATAAATCTATTGCAAATTGACCACATGTTTAACACTCCCTTCACAAAAGGTGAATGCATGGTATATGAGACTTTTGATGCCTTGCATCTTCTTAAATCTAACATTGCCAGAGGCATCCATTCAGCTCTTAGAGTCTTGTGGATATATAGGTATAATTTGGCAATTAAGATAATGTTACTTGATATAATAAGGTACCTTGTTTGAAAAGCTTAGTCTCTTTCCTTCTATCCATATAATGCCATTTTGAAATTGGTTCTTCTTTACATTTCTCTCTCCAGATTTGAATATCTTTATGATTTGTTTTATTATGTTTTTCTAAGGCCTGCATATTGACACTCTTATCAAACAACTTTTTAAGAAATAAACCAAGAATTATCAAATTGACTACAAAAATATAAAAATAATAAGTAGCAGTATATCAGTACTGGTTATATTGATTATCCATTCATTTAAATGTTTTATTTTAAAATCATGCATTACAATATAATACAGAGACCTAACTTTATCATTATCATATATTATTATGATATTATATTATCATAATAGTGTCTCCAAATTTTCACTCCTATTGATTTTTATTGTTTTAATTGAGCTATACATTTTTCTCCACTCCCCTCTCTTCCTCCCCTCTTTCCTTCTATCTTCTCCTGTGACTGTCATGCTCCCATTTTATTCAGGATATATTATCTTTTTACCTTCTTATGTAGATCCACATATGTCTCTCTTAGGGTCCTTTTGTATTAAAGTTTCTCTAGTGTTGTGGTCTTTGGGATGATTTTTCTTTGCTTTATGTCTAAAAGCCACTTCTACATGAACATATATTTGTTTTTCTGTGTCTGGGTTACCTCACTGAATATGTTTTTTGCTAGATTTATCCATTTGACTGTAAATTTCAAGGTGTCATTTTTTTTTTTTGCCAATATAGGACTCTATTGTGCAAATATACCACATTTTTAATTCATTCTTTGATTAAGAGGTATCTAGGCTCTCTTCGGGTTCTGGATATTACAAATAATGCTGTTATAAACATAGTCGAGTATATGTCCTTGTGGTACATTTGAGCATCTTTAGGATATATACTCATCACCAGTATGTCCTAAATTTCTGAGAAACTGTCATACTGATTTCCAAAGCAGCTGTTCAAGTTCATACTTCCACCAGCAATGGATGAGCATTCCTATATTCCACATCCTCTCAGCATAATCTATCATCAGTGTTTTTGATCTTGGCCTTTTCTGACGGGTGTTTTGATTTGCATTTCTCATATGGCTAAGGACGTTCAGCATTTCCTTAAGTGTCTCTGAGACCTTCAAGATTCATCTATTGGGAGTTCTCTGTTTAGGTTTGTCCTTAAAATTTTAATTGGGTTATTTGTTCTTTTGATATTAAAGATTTTGGTGACTCCTATTTTAAATGTAGTAAAAATTCTCTCTTTTAAGTATTTTCTCTCTTTAAGAATTCTTTTCCTTCTACTCTGGCCCAATGTTCCCAATTTTGTCAGGTGATCTTGTCTGTTTCCAATTTCCATGTGGGTCTATATATGTTTTTCATTGGGCTCACCCTATTACTTAGCTTCTCTAGGATCATAAATAATAGGCTCATTGTCCTTTGTTTATAGCTAGTATCCAATTATGAGTGAGTACGTACATATTCATTTTTGGGGGTCTGGGTTACCTCACTCAGGATAGTGTTTTCTTTTTTTTTTTTTCTTTTCTTTTTTTTTTTTTTGGTTTTTCGAGACAGGGTTTCTCTGTGGCTTTGGAGCCTGTCCTGGAACTAGCTTGTAGACCAGGCTGGTCTCGAACTCACAGAGATCTGCCTGCCTCTGCCTCCCGAGTGCTGGAATTAATGGCGTGTGCCACCATCGCCCGGCTGCAGGATAGTGTTTTCTAATTCCATCCACTTGCATGCAAAATTCAAGATGTCATTATTTTTTACTGCTGAGTAGTACTCTAATGTGTAAATTGCCACACTTTCTTTATCCATTCTTCATCAGTGGGACATCTAGATTATTTCCAGGTTATTACAAATAGTGCTGCTATAAATATAGTTGAACAAATGCCTTTGTATTATGATTAAATATTTTTGGGGTATATTCCCAAGAGGGGTAATGTTGGATCCTGAGGTAGATTGATTCCCTATTTTCTGAGAAACTACCATACTTACTTCAAAAGGTGATGAGATGGGGAAGAGGAGGGAAGAATGGGAGGGTTGAGGAGAACTTGAAGAAAAGAGATAGTTGAGATAGAGTAAGGAAAGATATGAGAGCAAGGAAAGAGATATCTTGATTGAGGAACCCTTTATGGCATTAGCAAGAAACCTGGCTCTAGTAAAATTTCCAGGAATTCACAAGGATTACCCCAAGCTAATACCCGAAGCAATAGAGGAAAGGGTGCCCGAACTGGCCTTGCCCTGTGGCCAAACTGCTGATTATCTTAAATATCACCATAGAACATTCATCTGAAAGCAGAGGCAGAGACCCACATTGGAGCACTGGACTGAACTACCAAGATCCAGCTGAAGAGTAGAAGCAGTGAGAATATGAACAAAGAGGTTAAGACCATGAAGAGTTAATCCACTGAAACAGTTTACCTGAGTTAATGGGAGCTTACCAAGTCCAGTTGGACTGGAAAGAAATAAGCATAGGACCAAATTAATCCTGCTGAATATGGTTGAAAGTTGTATAGCCAGGGAAGACTGAGAGACAATGGCAGTGGCACTGGGATTTATCTCTACTGCATGTACTGGCGTTTTTGAATCCTATTCTCTTTGAATGTACCTTGTTAAGCCTAGATGTAGTGAGGATGGCCTTGTCACAAAGCAAAGTGCCTTATACTCTGTTAGGATTAGAGGGTGTGGTGTGGTAGGGGTTGTAAAGGGGATGGATGGAGGGGAGGGAGTGGGAATTTGGATTGATATTTTTTTAAAAAAAATCTAATAAATAAGAAAAGAAAAAAGAATTCTCAAATTTCTCACTATATATGCCACTAATGATGATGAAGAAGGGTGGTTGACTACTGCTGTGTAGAACACTAAAACTCTCACTGGATTTCAAGGTAGTTACCTAGCTAAGCAGCAACCAGAGAATGCTGTCTGGGGAATTCTACCTACAGAGAGAAAATGAAAACCTAGCAAGTGGGACTGTGATATGTAGTTCCATCTTTGCTGGTAGCTGCACAGTTGGAGTTAAGTGGCTTTTCCATGAATTTTTACCCCAAAAGTTGGAGACCAGATGTAGCATGAAATATTTGTTCTTAAAAAAAATTCCTGAGTCAGATGTTAAGTGGTATTATCTTAAGGATCAGAAAAGCATATCATCCAGCATCTAGAGAGACATTTTTAAGATTCCAATGCTCAGATCAAAGGGGCAATACTGTTCTCAGACTTAGTCCTTGTATCCTCAGACTCTGTCTCCACCAGATGTCAGACTGCACTTAGATCCTGATTTCTCCCCTGTTAAATTTTCTCCCTGACTAACCATATCACCTTGATAACTCCCTAGTGCTCCTACTGAAGGCAATGGATCCCAAGTGTTGGAATCACCTTTGTATGAGGTCTGTTTCTCTTTTACATATATTCAGTATTGTGCAGAACATAGTAGCCTTAAACTAACAAAGATCCTTCTGCCTCTGTCTCACATATCCTGGGATTAAAGGTGTGTTACATCACTCCTTGACCTCTAGTGGCTTAGTTCTGTACTCTGATTTTCAGGAAAACTTGGTTAGTTAAACATAAGTATTATCATTCACCCTTGCTACGCTAAGATTCTATTTATAGTTGCCCCAAGAAATAATCTTTTATCAAGCTTGTCTCTACACTACTATATATTTGTGGGATAAAAAGTATTATGCAGAATAGTGGGTATACACAGAATATGTTTAATCTCTATGAATAAGCATAGTTCTTGAACTATATTTTCAGATTAGTGTTTTGGTTATCTATGACTTGACAACTTTTTCTTTGTAATATTTGGTGGTGAAATAGCAGGTGTCTATTCCAAGCATTTCTTTCTAACTATGTTTATCTGTTTTCTTTCTTCTCTCTCCCTTAAGGAGACCAATGACATAACAATGAAGAGAGAGAGAGTGAAAAAAAGCAATAGAAAGTATCCTAGTGCTCCTTAAATCCCTTCCAATTCTCTCTGTATGTATCTTTTTTTATATATTTTAATAGAAAAATTTCTGCCCCCTCCCCACCTCCCATTTCCTCCACCTCACCCTACTCTTCTCCCCCTGACCCCACTCCTCTCCCCCCTCTCTCTCCCCCTCCCGCTCTCTTCTTCCCCTCTCCCCCCTCCCCCCACTCCACTCACCTCACCCCACACATCTCCCCCACCCACACCAGTCCAAAGAGCTATCAAGGTTCCCTGCCCTGTCGGAAGTCAAAGGTCCTCCCCCTTCCATCCAGGTCAATGAAGGAGAGCAGCAAAACTGGCTAGGCTCCCACAAAGCCCGTTCATGGAGTAGGATCAAAACCCGGTGCCATTGTCCTTGGCTTCCCATCAGCCCTCATTATCCCACATGTTCAGAGAGTCCGGTTTTATCCCAAGCTATTCCATTCCCAGTCCAGCTGGCCTTTGTGAGCTCCCATTAGAGCAGCCCCACTGTCTCAGTGGGCAGGTACACCACTCGGGTTATTGACTTCCTTGTCATGTTCTCCCTCCTTCTGCTCCTCATTTGGACATTGGGAGCTCAGTCCAGTGCTCCAATGTGGGTCTCTGTCTCTATCTCCATCCATCACCAGATGAAGGTTCTATGGTGATATGCAAGATATTCATTAGTATGGCTATAGGATCGTGCCATTTCAGTCCCCCTCTCCTCAGATTCCCAAGGACCTAGTTGGGGACATCTCTCTGGACGCCTGGGAACCCCTCTAGAGTCAAGGCTCTTGCCAACCCTAAATGGCTCCCTTAATTAAGATATATAATATCCTGCTCCCATATCTGCCCTTCCTTTATCCCAACCATCTTATTCCTTCACACTCTCCCCTTCTTCCCATTCTCACTTTTCTCTCCCCATTTCCTCCATCCCACCCCAACCCCAAGTTCCCAATTTTTGCCTGACAATCTTGTCTACTTCCAATATCCAGGACGATAAATATATGTTTTTCTTTGGGTTCACATTCTTATTTAGCATCTCTAGGATCAAAAATTATAGGCCCAATGTACAATCCTCCTGAATATTAATCTTCATCTGGTGATGAAAGGTGACAGAGACCGAGACCCACATTGGGCACCAGACAGAAATCTCAAGGTCCAAATCAGGAGCAGGAGAGAGAGCACAAGCAAGGAACTCAGGACCGCGAGGGGTGCACCCACACACTGAGACAATGTGGATGTTCTATCGGGAACTCACCAAGGCCAGCTGGCCTGTATCTGAAAAAGCATGGGATAAAACTGGACTCGCTGAACATAGCAGACAATGAGGACTACTGAGAACTCAAGGACAATGGCAATGGGTTTTTGATCCTACTGCATGTTCCGGGTTTGTGGGAGCCTAGGCAGTTCAGATGCTCACCTTACTAGAACTGGATGGAGGTGGGTGGTCCTGGGACTTCCCACAGGGCATGGACCCTGATTGATATTTGGGATAACAAGGGAGGGGGACTTGATTGGGGGAGGGGGAGGGAGAGGGGAAAT
>NW_026068365.1:1037091-1038932 GCF_014885135.2 Alexandromys fortis
GAGTCGCCATGATGCTCCCACTCCAGACAGACGCAGGTTAAGATCCTCTCTGGTAAGCCAGCTCATGGGCTACACAGAATATTAGAAATGGGTTAGAACAATATGTAAGAGCTAGCCAATAAGAAACTGGACCTAGCCGGGCCAGGCAGTGTTTGAAAAAATACAGTTTCTGTGTAATTATTTCTGGGTATAAACTAGCCATGCGGGCGGCTGGGTGCCGGGGACGCAGCCCTGCCGCTCCTATTTCAACAACCATTATTCACCATTAACATGTACCTGTTTTAATTTACAATATTCAATCTTGGATACATCCTTAATTTTTCCTACTAGTTAATTTAGAGCACTGCATCCTGATTTTTGAGAATAAAGACACATTACTGATTTTATTACTCTGCTCTGATTACCTTTATTGTTTTCAAATTTGTAGTTCTTTAGGTGTGGCAATATAAGTATAACAGTTTTATTATTTGTCAGGCAATAATATATATATTTCACAAACCAAGATAAATTAAGTACTATATTCTTTTACTAAGGTAATGAGATAATTTGCCAACTGTCTTGTTCTTAACTCATATTTGTCTCTCTTACTAGATTTCTTCCATTTTCATGTATTTTTTCTGCACCATGTATTGAAACAGACAAAAAAAAAATCATGTCCTTTAAAAAAACTTTCGTATTTGATGAAATTATTAAATTTTAAAAAGATATTGAACGTCCAGAAATATAGTGCATTTGTAATAAAATTCTTTTGATTTATAGATAGTAAAAAAAATAGGTACAGTTTTTCATACTTCTTATTTCTTTGTGAATACTGTAAGTCTTAAAGTTTGAATGATTAACATTATGATATGGGAGTGATTTCTTATTAATAAAGAAACTGCCTTGGCCCATTTGATAGGCCCACCCTTAGGTGGGTGGAGTAAACAGAACAGGATGCTGGGAGAAAGAAGCTGATTGAGGAGTCACCATGGTTCTCCCACTCCAGACAGACGTGGGCTAAATCCACTTAAAAACTTGAGAAGGCTTAAAAATAAGGGAGAGAGAGTTTAACACAGATTTTTGCTGTTTGCTGGTGGCATGCTGTAGAGAAATTTCCTGATTCAACAACAGCAGCAGAAAAAAAGCTGCATCATTTTAAAGCACGGCTTCCTGGGGCTGTGCTGCCAACGTGAACTCTGGCTTTAAAGCATTTCAAGGCTTTTATAGGACTGGATGTTTGTGATCCTGCTTGGGAACGGAAGGAGAGTGCTCTGAGACCATGCCGATGGCTCAGCGCTCCCAGCCTGCACCTGGGCAGAAGGCAGAATAAGGCTTAGGCAGGCGGAAGAGCATGGCGGATTCCTGCTGCCATACAGACTGTTTTCAGACTGTACAATGCTCTGCATGTCAGATTTGGCTGTAACTTGAATGAAAAGAGTTTCTGTGCTGCACACTCAGTCTCAGAATTAAACTGCTGATTGCGGCTCCAATGTGGACTGCTGTGTGCCTGAAACTGTGAATGGTTCAGGGGCACCAAATGGCTCAGAGGCAGGAATGGCTGCTCCATGCTGAACTGTGCTGACCTCAGACAGGAACTATAGTAATTGCCATAATAACAGCACAGTTAAGGTTTAGACTGGGCAGGACACAGGCAGTACCATATTACCTGTACATGGTGCAACTTAAGTTTTTAAGAAATGCTTAACATTTTAAGAAATGCTGCTGGATAGTAAAAAAAAATGTTACAGATTCATAATAAAACAGATTCAGACATAAAAGACCACAGTGTTGGATGAATGTATGTAGGCTTGAGAGAGAGAAGAAAAAAATATAGAAAATAAAGTTAATGCTTTAAAAAAAGG
>NW_026068365.1:1044372-1068826 GCF_014885135.2 Alexandromys fortis
TCCAAAGAGCAGTCAGGGTTCCCTGCCCTGTGGAAAGTCCAAGGTCCTCCCCCCTCCATCCATGTCTAGTATACCTGGTGAACCTAAAGAAGCTAAATAAGAAGGTGAACCCAAGGAAAAACATATAGTTATCCTCTTGGCTATGGGAAGTAGACAAAATTGCCAGGGAGAAAATTGAGATCTTGGGGGTGGGGTGGGTTGGGGATAAGGGGGGACGGGGAAAGAAAAGTGAGAAGGGGAGGATTGGGGGAACTTGGGGAAACAGGAAGATTGGGATAAAGGAAGGTTGGATAGGGGAGCAGGGAAGCACATATCTTAGTTAAGGGAACCACCTTAGGGTTGGCAAGAAACGTGAACCTAGAGTGGCTCCCAGGAGCCCAAGGCAATGTCGTTTATTTCTTATTTGCTTAGGTAATATTATATCCTTCTGCAGTCTTTGATGGAGTTAAAGAATGAATAGTTATGGTTTTCCTCAGTTATGATAAGATTTAAAGTAGATATAAATATTGTAACTGTAATTCTTGATAACGGTTTTGTTATATGTAATTTTACTATGTTAAAGTTAAAGCCTTTCTTTTTTGTTTAAACAGAAAAAGAGGAAATGATATGGGAGTGATTTCTTATTAATAAATAAACTGCCTTGGCCCATTTGATAGGCCCATGCTTAGGTGGGTGGAGTAAACAGAAGAGGATGCTGGGAGAAAGAAGCTGAGTCAGGAGTCGCCATGGTTCTCCCACTCCAGACAGACACAGGTTAAGATCCTCCCTGGTAAGCCACCTCGTGGGCTACACAGAATATTAGAAATGGGTTAGAACAATATGTAAGAGCTTGCCAATAAGAGGCTACAGATAACGGGCCAGGCAGTGTTTAAAAAAATACAGTTTCTGTGTAATTATTTCGGGCATAAGCTAGCCATGCGGGCGGCCGGGGACGCAGCCCTGCCGCTGCTCTTAATTCGACAACATTATTGAAATTTTAAACCATGAATAAAATTGTGTAAATTCCCAACAATGAGCTAGCCTTTTAGATATTCCTTCCATGCTTCTTTTATTTACATTGAACATGCGTGATTTACTCAGATTGGTACTGAGGTATTCATTTTCTAATTATTTAATAACTAATAGATTAAGTTTCTTTGTTGCTATAGACATATGAGAACGAAGGACTTTGTTCTCAGCTCATCCTAAAGTGTAAAAATCATTTGAATCTTTCATATATACATCTATAGAAACACATATACAAACAAACACACACATACATAGTGGGTATGTGGATATACTTCGCAACACATTTTTTTTTATTTTTAAAATGAAATAGCTCTATATCTCTTTTTCCCTTTCCTTCCTCATTCCCCTACCTGTTAATCTCCCTTGAATCCCAATATGACTCTTTCAATCTTAAATTGATAGCCTATTTTTCTCTTAATAAATTTATTATATACACATATATTTATATTTATGCATATGGGTGTGTGTTTGAAATCTACTGAGTTCATTTATTTTATAGTTTTGTATGTATTCTATTTCAAGCCTGATTACTCAGTACTGGATAACAATAAGGAAGGTCATCCAAAGGAGTCCTAATTCTTCTTCTCCCAGCAATCATTATTTGCTTAAACTCCCTTGTCAAGTTGTTGCACCCAATGAAATTAACCCTTCCCATGTTAGCATGTCTGTTGGTATTATCAGTTATGAATCTTGTTTGTGCCATCAAACTAAATTTGTTTACTCAATAATAATCCAAATAATTAAACTGCAATAGTATAAAATATATGCATATATCAAAATTTTAAAATACTTCTTCAAAAAATATGACAAATACAAAGCTTTCTTTATATCAAGTCTTCATAATATCCACCAGTATCTGAGTCTTATGCATGCTATTCTTAAGCATTTTAATGAAGCATAAATACATGAACATCAATTGGAAAAAGTATTTTATTTTCCTCTCAAATAAAAACAATACTTTATATCCTCTGCTTTAACCCTTTTTAAATAGTTCTCATGTTTGGATAATTTAAGTAGATCATCAACTAATTCAAACAGTTGATAAACGAAAATGTAGCTAATTGCCACATTGAATGAATTTCCTATTTTTCTGTAAATTTTGTTGTTAATTATTTTATGACTTGCAATTTTTATAATGAATACTCTATATTTTTAGAAGATCTGATTTACCTTAGGTGGCAGTAAGAATACCTACATCACTCTTCCTCTAATATCAGTCTTCAGAGACAAAGAAGAGCAAGAGTCACTCACTAGTGCAATCATATCAGTAGCAATTCTGTCTTGGAGCTCAGTTACAGTCATAGTACAATGAGTCACAGAACACTATAGAAAAAAGATTTTCTGTAAGCATATCTGAATGGAGCCTTTATGGCACATCTACTATCAGTTAGTGTCATGTTCTCTGGTCAGACAAGCTATTAATCTACAATATAAACAGCTTCTCTGTGGTAATAATGGAGAACAAAACACCTTTTTGAGACTGTTTAGGTCCAGAACACATATATGTATCTCATATTAGTATTAGTTTACTTTAGAAAGGGGGGTTCTCTAGCTCTCAGCCCCAAATCTTTGGAATCATAGTTCTCTATAGATGAATGTTGAAATGTGTTGTCTCAGAGGTTGCCCTGACACCAGTCAAAGATATGTGCTCCAGTGAAAAAGGATCATATATTCCCAGATTCAATACCAGAAGAAAAATATATTGTGCTGAGCCCTTGAGACTGTTCAGGGCCAGAAAATCCAGATTAGGTGTACAACAAACTGTAGATGGGAGCTAAAGCTCAGATATGGTGCTAGAGAAGGAGCTGAGAGTTCTATGTTAGGGTCAGCAGAGAGCAGGAAAAGGATGCTGCACTGGACATTTCTTGAACATCTGAGACTATATATAAAGTCACTCCAGTAACCCACCTTCTCTAAGAATACCACACCTATTCCAACAAGACCACACTTTTTCAATAGTTCCAGTGCCTAGGAGCCTATGTGGCAATTTTCATTGAAACTAAAATAATTTGATTGGCCTTTGCTGTGATGAAAAAAGGAAGTATAAAATTAGTGTGCTTGTTTGGATTTAGGAGGCAGTACATTCTTTATTTTTGGGTCATATACTCAATGACTTGAAAAACTACTATTTTTAACTGTAGCCTAGTATAAGAAAGGTACTATAACTTACCCCAGCTGCCATGCTGACTTCTGTACTACTTGCATTATATGATCTGGCAGATCTGATGGTAGTTGAGTGTCTCTAGAAGATTGGGATGTTCTTTGCAGAATTGATAGGCAGTCACAGATAAATCTTAGTATATGCTTCCAGAATTATAAGAGTGGTATAACAATCATCTTTGCATAACTACTGTCCCATGGAGAGATAGCTCTTTTGTTTTCCTTTGGGCCTTAGTGTAGTAAACACTTGACAATTAGCCATCAAGTTACCATGGGATTAACTGATGTTTCCTTTATGAGCTGAGTGCTATGAGACCTAACAACTCATAACAATGTACTATATAGCAGAAACACATTACTAAGAGGAAATATTAAATACATGATCAATCTAGAGCATGGTTGGAATTCATAATAAAATACAGGACTAATGGATTGAATGCCTAAACTTTCTACTCCAAGATTCAATGTCTTCTCTCCTTAGGGAACATCTTTATAACTGAACAGAACCAAATTTTGGTGTCTAGATATTCTAAATGCCAAGTGTCTGTCTGCTTAATTAAAGCCCCATTTCTGGGACATTCTTGAAGGAGGTTGGCAATAGCAAGTATCCATAGTAGGCAGAACTCTGGACAAGGTATATGACCATACTTTATTCTAGGAAGAAAAAAAATGTGGTCAGATGTGTAATTATACAATAGTGTGTAGGCTAAAGTAATTGAATAATTTGGAATGTTTGTGGGAAAGATTCTTTGGAGAAATCTGCAAAGGATGTGAAGATATTTCTGTTCCATTAATGGCCACCCAAAAGTGACTTCAGTTGAAGAACACTTCAATAATGAAATAGGTAAGTAGATATATGCCTTAGAAATGATAATGAGGGCTTTGATCACCGCTCCATCTAAGAACCAAGACATAATGAGTTTCTTACTGAGTGTGAATGAATATTAAATGGGTAATAGAAAAATAAATACAGTTATAAAAAGCAGCTGTGTCCACATAACCAGTTATAAAAACAAATTATTTAGATGTCACGAATGTTCCCTATTTTCAAAAATTATAATTGTGTGCATATATAAATATATTTATACATGTATAGTATATATTATATTTTACTTTAAGTTTCTTAATCATATAAGAGATTAATATCACTGCTTGAATATTGTTTAATAATTATTATCAGGTTTATGTCATAGACTACTAAAAGAAAGCATTTCTCAAGAGTCCTTGCAGTCTATTCTTGGTGAAGTTTTAACATTTTAAGTTATGCATGGGACAGATATATAAGGATAGGAGGAATGATGATCTTGTTAGTGTCTTTGTTTGGCAATTAACTATGACATATGCTGTAATTTCATGTCAATTCCAAAAAAAGGGTTATAATAACAGATCATGATTGTAAGTCTGACAGTATTTGTAATCACATGAGAGAAAAAAAAAAACTCTAGGTTCAACTGTAAGGGATTTCCAAGGAGGCTTAACAAACAAAGGGAGATGTTCCTTCAAAATAAGTAGCCTTTTCTTTGAGGTAGCACACTTATAAAGAAATCCAAAGAAAAGAACAATCTGTCTGACCGCCTTTTCTTCTTAGTTCAGACCTACTGTATTTTACACCCCAGCCTCTATCCTCCACTGACATCAGAATATAGTCTTATCAGCTTTGTAATAAGAAAGGCATATTACCTTTTCTCCAGTGATCAGATATTCATCCTTATTAGGTACCAGAGTCTTGTTGATGGAGAATACTATTTCTAGGTTCTATTCTGTTTTTTTTTAATTTTTCCTCTATAAAAAACAATATTAAATTTGAGAGAAATCTGGACCTAAATTTATAATTAATACTAATACAGTGACAAAACAGATACCAGACTCCTAGAAAATCAATATGTGAGTATTTTCCATTGCTTGCAAAAAGGGTCAGAGAAAATAAACAGTATGTCTATAATTTCTGGAAGAAGACATTGACAAATATCTCCTAGCAGTTGGAATTAAATATTTAGGTCAGAATAAATAAGAAAAGTTTTAGCAATTTGTGATTATAAAAACCTCCTGGGAACAACAATAGATTAGAAAAGAAGAAAGAAACTATACTGGAAGACATCTCCATGAAAAGAAATTTTAAACACTAAAATGCATGAGTCATGAGATAGTTTAGCAAGCAGAAGAGCTTATCAAACAAGCTTGATGATTTGAGTTTAATTATCCAGTTCATATCTAAAGGTGGAAGGACAGAACTAACTCCAAAATATTAAGTTCTATCAATCTTAGAGGGATTGTACACAATCAGTCCCTCTAACCTAGACATGGATGTCTCCTCTTGAATGAGTACACACATACACACACACACACACACACACACACACACACACAGACATGGCATACATGTATACATACCATAAGTTAAAAAAAGAAAGAACCTGAAACATAACTTCTGATTTGGGTTCCATTCCAAGGCCAACATACAGTGATGCTTTAAAATTTGGGGGAGTCGAGACCATTGTAGTAGTATTATATTCTTAAGATATATTGACACAATGAACATTGGTGCTTGATATTTCTGGCAACAATTTTTGCTCTAATGGTTATAACTTCTTAGAGACAAAGACTGTCTTTGTGTTTGAATTGTGTAGATAGTAATTTAAAGTGGTATTACTTGAGAGTGCTAGTTGCAGGACAGGCACCAAAGATACAAAGAAACCCTGTCTGGAAAACAATCCTCACAAAAAAGAGAGGGATCATTAGATAGCTTTAAATTGGGTTTCACACATATTGAAGGATTCCTCTGTGTTATATTGATTATAAAAAGCGTTCCTTTTTCATAAAGATAAGAAATTCCAATTAATGGCATACATATTAAAATATATCAATATTGGAAATAAGTGATATACTTAACTTCTTTTAATCTTAGTTCCCGCAGAAAGTAATGGGAATAATTATAATTATCAGTTTCTAAAACAGACTATACCCTTTAAAGGGAAATATTGTCACAATTTCATGTTTATTTATCTTTGCTTTGCTTATAAGATCATGAGAAATACTGTTTTATCAATAAAAAATCCATTTAAACCTCAAGGGTACAGGCTTTAATTTTAAATATAAAATGTTCTCCTTGTGAGGTCTATATATTTTTAAAGAAAATCTCCTGCAAAAAAATGTTTAAAAATTTAAAAAGCATGGCAGTAAATTGAGCATAAATAATATTATACAACATTCATTTGAAAAGTTGTCATATTTCAAGCTTCAAACCACAATACAACCTAGGAAATGCTAATTTGAAAGATAAGATTTCCAGACCAACTTTCAAGTTCCAATTAGGCTTTGCAAATCATAAGTTTGTAATAACTGCACTTTTAATAAATCTTGTAGATATAAAAGTAGGACAAATGTGAAACCTCAATTGGGACTGCTTGCATTGCATAAACTTTCATTTAGTTATAATAACATAAAGAGGAAATTCATTTGAGATACAATATGAACAAATCTCATTAAAGAAAATAAAACTGTGAATACATATCTGAGAACAGTTTTGAGTGAGCTTTCACTAAGTCTCCAAGAGTAAATAGAAAAATTCATAAAAGGAAAGGGTTAAAGCAATTTTAAAATTACAAATATTCTAATGAAAAAATGTAAAAAAATTGTTATGATGCATCTTAATTAATGACTGTTTAGTTAATGATTTGAGCCATTCAATTTAAACTTTTATCAAAGCTCTTAATTAGAAAATTTAATAAATGAATCATCCACTTCACTCACCTGTTTCTAGCTTAGTATTTCCTTTTCCTTCTTATTTGGGAGTAGGAGGACTACATGTGTTTGCTATTCTGGTAATCAAGGAGACATAATGATTACTATATTTTTGTCTGAGTCTATATCTATAAAATCCTGTGCATGTGTGATCTTGCCTTATTAGTTGTTTTCAAAAAAGCATTTACATATTAAATGTCTTAGATTAAATGTCTTAGATTCAGGTATTCTGGGTAGTTATTTTTTTATAATAACTAAAAGTTACCAAAAAAAATTTTTGATCTAGCTATATTCAAAAGCATGTACACAATCTCCAGTTGAAAAATTCCCCAATGTATTAATAAAAGTTTTAGATGAGCAAATATAGCCAAAATTATGAAAAGCTACAACCTTTTTTGCAATACAACTTAGCCATCTGGAGTTATGTTAATGGTGATATGTTTTGTATGGCTACCCTTTTTCTCCCTTGTTGAGTCAGACTCTGCTATTTTTGTGTTCCAGCTGAGTGGAGCTTTCTTTTCAATCTGGGAGCAATTCTGTATCATATGTAAATAGGATGTCGAATTGTACAAAGCCCAGCTAAGGAAAGGGTATTCTGAGTCTATAGACAGGGATTTGATTGTTACTATGTCAAACATGATTGATTTTTTGCTATATATATATTTCTATCTATTACCCTTATAATATATGTGTGTGTGTGTGTGTGTGTGACATTATTCAGAATTCACAATTTTTATTTATGGATTTAGGAATATATGTAAATAAACAGATACACATACATGTATTTGTGTGCATGTGTGTGTATTGCAAAAACATAAAATAGCTCATGAATTTGAAAGGGGCAAGTAGTCATATATGGGAGGGATTTGAGAAATGAAAAGGAAAGAGGAAATGATGCAATTTCCTTATATAATCAAAAAAAACATAATTAAAAAAACCTAATATATATTGTATTAGTCAGTATTCACTATATTAACAGAATTTGTTGGATCAAGACCTCTGAAATTACTTATTTTTGGGCAATCAGGAAACATTGCTTGGTTTTCCATCATTGGCTAGATATTATCAGGACCTTTGGCTCCACAGACTCCAGGATTGCTCCTTCTGGCCTGTTAGGCCTTAACTTCCTACATAGTCACACTTTTTTATTTATTACATGACCACTCAGCAGGAGCCAGAGTTCTTGCTCAGGCCTTGTTTACCTTGCCTTAGGAGGGTTCAACAACTCAACAGTGCCTGTCTTAGGTTTGCCTGCCCAACAAGATCTTACCTGTAATTGACTATGACCCTAAAAGAGCATTCATTCCTGGAGAGCTGCCAGGGATGGGGACAAGGCAATAGCCTTTTGAATAACAAATAACTAGGTATAGATAACCCCCTATGGAGAACTGCAAGAAGGATACCTGAGTCATTAGTACCTGGACTTGCCTTAGTTGCTGTCCATTGATGTCAGAGTTGCTATAGGAAACATTTAAAGAGAATAAGGATTAACAATACCACCCCATCAATTAACACATATATGAACATCAAGGAGGGATCCAATACTATTTTATCTTATGCCAAACTTTTTTTCAAAAATAGAGGAGTCAAAGGCTATAACCTCACCCTTAGTAAATAAATCTATTTATGGGGAATTGATAACATGAAAGGGGAGTATATAGATTATCAATTCTGGGTTATTCCTTGATGGTAGCAGATTGATCCATGTCTGGGCATATATCTCTTACTGGGACTGATAGTGGCATTGTGAACATCTGAGGAAAACCACAAGAATACCTTCTGGCAGATTCCATTGGAGGGAAACAGGTTCTCTCCCATCTCACTACAGGCAGCCGTGTGTTTGTTAGCAGAGATGTCCAGTGCTTATGAGCTAGGTTGATCCCCTGGTTATCAAAACTGTGAAAGTTCATATGTTAAGGGCAGATGAGGATCCCTCCTAGCCTCCAGTGAGACAGTTCTGGACAACAGCTCCTTAAGGTCTTCTCCATATTGGCATATATGGATTTATTAGAGTGACTTACAGGTTGAAGTCAAGGTGAACCAACAATGGCTAGCTGTGATGAGAAAGTCCAAGATTCTAGTGGTTGCTTAGTACTGAAAGGCTGGCTTTCTTACCTGGTACCTTATATATGTAAGAATTCTGAAGTAACAGGCTTCAATGCTAATAAAGAATGGATATACTAGCAAAGCAGGGGCAAGCAGGCAAAGAGCAAAAGCGTCCTTCTATACCCTTACATAGACTTCTAGCAGATAATCTAGCCCATATTAAATTTATGTCTTCTCACCTCACGTTTTTAATGAATATTAGCATATCTTACTGAATTTGGTTGTTTTTAATCTTTACTCTTTTGGCTATTCATGCTTTCATCTTCTGGTGTTCCTCTTCCCAGCTCCCAAATAGATACACATAGAGACACATTATTACTTATAAATGCCCAGCCTTAGTTTTAATTGTTTCTAGCCAGCTTTTCTTAAATTATCCAATATTTTGCCTCTGGGATTTTTATCTTTCTCTATTTCTGCATACATTTTAATGTAGAAGGAGCAGCAGGCTGCGTTCCTGCCCAGCTCCTGCACGACTAGCTTTACACCCAAAATAATTATACAGAAACTGTATTCTTTTAAACACTGCTTGACCTGTTAGCTCTAGCCTCTTACTGGCTAACTCTCACATTTGATTAGCCCATTTCTATTAATCTGTGTAGCACCATGAGAGGAGAGCTATAGCATCTGCTCATTCCCTTCTTCCCAGAATTCTGTTCTGTCTTCCCCACCTACCTATGTTCCGACCTATCAGGCAAAGCAGTTTTCTTTATTAATTAACCAATGAAACTGAAACAACAGATAGACAGATGACCCTCCTCCATCATTTTGAATTTCTTATTCCATTGCTGACTGTGTTGCTTGGTGTTTCTACCCTGATACCCTTTTTCCCCTTTTCTTGTTTTGTGATTCTATCATCCATGAATTCATCTTCTAATTATTCTCTCTGCCTGCCAGTCCTGCCTAACTTTTCTCTGCCTAGGTCTGACCATTCAGCTCTTTATTAGATCAGTCAGGCCTTTTAGATAGGCAAAGCTATACAGCTTCACAGAGGTAAACAAATGTAACATAAAAGAACACAACATGAAAGGAATCTGGTGATATTTTACTTGTTAAATACTTCCTCCGATCCAGTGCTGTATTTCTGTTACAGGATATACAGTGTGCTCTATGTTAACTATGTTGTCTTTCTATGCATTTTTTCAAATTCATTACAGATTTGTAAAAAGCCTGAAATGTCTTTGAAGCTCTCATAGAACCTGTGAGAGTACTTTCCTACCAGGTGACCTTGAACTGATGTGGACAGGATATTGTAGCTAGTTGATGGAAATCTTCTTCAGTGAAGAAAAAAAATAGTATATATGTGATAGTTGTTTTTAGAGATATTGTTCCAATAAAATCACTACAAGCTCTTTGCCAGGGTTAACTTTCTTCCCATAATTTCTTAATTTTATCATTAGTAGAAGGTACTATAATTTCTGCTGGATCTATGCCTGCTAATTGATAAAGTCTCTACTTTCCCTTTAGAATTAATACAGAGACCTTTTCCACACATGTTTTTAATTTTTAACTCAGTTTATGAAGTAAAAAGATAATATTTTCCCTCTGAATTAAAATTTCTGTAGAGTAATTTTTGGAGGGTATTATGAACAGAATACAGTTAAGATTCAGATACACATGATCCACATGTGTCCTCTGTAATTTCTCTTCAATCAAATTTAATTCTCTCTCAGGTTCAGCTGATAATTCCCTGGATAGGCAGATCCATCTGCCTCTGTCTCTCAGGTACTTAGTTTAAAGGAGTGTGCCTCCGATGGCTGACCTCTAGTGCCTTCACTTTACCCTTCTGATATTTAGGTGAGCATTATTTGTTAAATCATTAATAAATTATCACTATAATCAAATACACAAGAACTTTTAAATACATAATCATTTTATTAGATACATATATATATAATGTGTTAAATATATATGTGTAATTATATGTAAAACATATATAGAATTGGGTGAACAATTATTTACATGAACTCATATTTTGTTTTAGATAAATATAATGCTATAAAGGGCCATTTAAACTGGAATAATATTATTGAATGACTTTTCTTAGGGAAAAATGGACAAAGACCTCTTGATCTCAAAAAGGTCACCATAGAAATAATAAAGATCTCATATATCAAAGTTGAAAAATAGGCTTCTTGGAATTGCTTGCAGGACAATGGCTTATGGGTTCCTTACTGAAACAAAGATGCAAAGATGATTTAAATGTCTTTGTTTCACCAAAGTGCCCTCCTCAGAATTAGTGAGGACTTATGAAAGCTGAATTTCCATAGACTGGTTGGCAGGTGTGGAGAATAAGAAGAATGTGCTCTCTTAGGAAGGTTTACTACTTACATAACTCAATTATCCAGGAGGATAACTTTGGGTTCACGTTCTTATTTAGCTTCTATAGGATCACGAATTATAGGTCCAATGTCCTTTAATTATGGATAGAATCCACTTATGAGTTAGTACATACCATATTTATCTTTTTGGGTCTGGGTTACCTCACTCAGAATAGTGTTTTCTATTTCCATCCATTTGCAGGCAAAATTCAAGATGTCACTGTTTTTTACTACTGAGTAGTACTCTAATGCATACATATTCCACATTTTGTTTATCCGTTCTTCCATTGAAGGGGATATAGGTTGTTTCTAGGTTCTGGTTATTACAAATAATGCTGCTATGAACATATTTGAAAAAATGCTTTTGTAATATGATAGAGAATCTCTTGGGTATATTCCCAAGAGTGGTATTGCTGGATCCTGGGGTAGGTTGATCCTGAATTTCCTGAGAAACCTCCACACTGATTTCCAAAGTGATTGCACAAGTTTGCATTCCCATCAGCAATGGATGAGTGTTCCCATTACTCCACATCCTCTCCAGCAAAAGCTATCATTGGTGTTTTTGATTTTAACCATTCTGACAGGTGTAAGATGGTATCTCAAAGATAATTTGATTTGCATTTCCCTGATTGCTAAGGATGTTGAGGATGACCTTAAGTGTCTTTTGGCCATTTGAACTTCTTCTATTGAGAATTCTCTATTCAGTTCAGTGCCCCATTTTTTTTTAAATTGGGTTAATTAGCATTTTAAAATCTACTTTATTGAGTTCTTTATATATTTTGGACATCAGACCTTTGTCTTTTGTGGGGTTGGTGAAGATCTTCTCCCAGTCAAGAGGTTGCAATTTGGTCTTAATGACAGTGTCCTTTGCTTTCCAGAAGCTTCTCAGTTTCAGGAAGTCGCATATATTCAATGTTGCCCTTCTTGTCTGAGCTACTTGGGTTATGCATAGGAAGTGGTCTCCTGTGCCCATGTGTTGTAGAGTACTTCCCAATTTCTCTTTTATCAGGTTCAGTGTGTTCAGATTGATATTGAGGTCTTTAATCCATTTGGTCTTGAGTTTTGTGCATGGTGATAGATATGGATCTATTTTTATTCTTCTACAGGTTGACATCCAGTTATGCCAGCACCATTTGTTGTGGATGCTTTCTTCCATTGTATACTTTTAGCTCCTTCATTAAAAATCAGGTGTTCATAGGTTTGTGGGTAATATCCGGGTCTTCTATACGATTCCATTGGTCGACTTCTCTGTTTTTATGCCAATATCAAGCTGTTTTCAAATCTGTAGCTCTGTAATAGAGTTTGAAGTAAGGGATGGTCATGCCCTCAGAAGTTCATTTATTGTATAAGATTGTTTTGGCTATCCTGGGTTTTTTTGTTTTTTAAAAAGTTGAATATTGTTCTCTCAAGATCTGTGAAGATTTTGTTGGGACCTTGATGGGAATTGCATTGAACCTATAAATTGCCTTTGGTAGAATTGCCATATTTACTATGTTGATCCTCCCAATCAATGAGCAATGGAGATCCTTCCATTTTCTGGTATCCTCTTCAATTTCTTTCTCCAATGCCTTAAAGTACTTGTCAAATAAATTTTTTTCACTTCCTTGGTAAGAGTTACCCCAAGACATTTTATGCTATTTGTGGCTTCTCTGGTTTCCCTCTCTGCTTCTTTATTCTTTGTGTATAGGAGGGCAACTTATTTTTGGAGTTAATCTTGTATTCTGCCACATTATTAAAGGTGTTTATCAGCTGTAGGAGTTCTTTGGTAGAGTTTTTGGGGTCGCTTATGTACAGTATCATATCATCAGAAAATAACAAAAGTTTAACTTCTTCCTTTCCAATTCAAATCCCCTTGATCCCCCTATCTTTTCTTATTGCTATTGCTAGAATTTCAAACACTATATTGAAGAGGTATAGAAAGAGTGGACATCCTTGTAGTGTTCCTCATTTTAGTGGAATGGCTTTGAGTTTCTTTCCATTTAATTTGATGTTAGCTGTCGGCTTGCTGTAAATAGTTTTAATTATATTTAGGAATGAACCTTGTATCTCTAATCTCTCCAAACCTTTATCATAAAGGGATGTTGAATTTTCTCAAATGCTTTTTCTGCATCTAATGAAATGATCATATTTTTTCTTTAAGTTTATTTATATGATAGATTACATTAATAGATTTGGGTATGTTGAACCAGCCTTGCATGTCTGGGATGAAGCCTACTTGATCATAATGGATAATTATTTTTTTTAATTTTTTTTATTTATTAAAGATTTCTGTCTCTTCCCCACCGCCGCCTCCCATTTCCCTCCTCCTCCCCCAATCAAGTCCCCCTCCCTCGTCAGCCCAAATAACAATCAAGTTTCCCTGCCTTGTGGGAAGTCCAAGGACCACCCACCTCCATCCAGGTCAAGTAAAGTGAGCATCCAAACTGCCTAGGCTCCCACAAAGCCAGTAAGTGAAGTAGGATCAAAAACCCAGTGCCATTGTTCTTGAGTTCTCAGTAGTCCTCATTGTCCGCCATGTTCAACGAGTCCGGTTTTATCCCATGCTTTTTCAGATCCAGGCCAGGTGGCCTTGGTGAGTTCCCGATAGAACAACCCCCATTGTCTCAGTGTGTGGGTGTACTTTTCGCGGTCCTGAGTTCCTTGCTCATGCTCTCTCTCCTTCTGCTCCTGATTTGGACCTGAGATTTCTGTCCGGTGCTCCAATGTGGGTCTCTGTCTCTGTCTCCTTTCATCGCCTGGTGAAGGTTAATATTCAGGAGGATGCCTATATGTTTTTCTTTGGGTTCTCCTTATTTAGTTTCTCTAGGATCACTAATTTTAGGCTCAATGTCCTTTGTTTATGGCTAGAAACCAGTGTTCTTTTATTCGGTTTGCAAGTATTTTATTGAGAATTTTTGCATTGATGGTCATGAGTGAGATTGGCCTGTAATTCTCTTTCTTGGTTGAGTCTTTGTGTGGTTTTGGTATCAGTGTAACTGTAGCTTAATAAAAGGAAATTGGTAATGACTCTTCTGTTCCTATATTGTGAAATACTTTAAGGAGTATAGGTATTAGGTCTTCTTGGAAGTTCTGGTAGAATTCGGCATTGAAACCATCTGGTCCTGGGCTTTTTTTGGTAGGGAGAATTTTGATAACAGCTTTTAAATCTTCATGACTTCCAGGTCTATTTAGATTGTTTACCTGGTCTTGGTTTAACTTTGGTATATGGTACTTATCTAAAAAAATGTCCATTTCTTTAACATTTTCTAATTTTGTGGCATATAGGCTTTTGTAGTAAGATCTAATAATTCTCTGGATTTTCTCTATGGTTATGTCCCCCTTTTCATTTCTGATCTTATTAATTCGTGTGTGCTCTTTTTGTTGTTTGATTAGTTTGGATAGGGGTTTGTGAATCTCGTTGATTTTCTCCAAGAACCAGCTTTTTGTTTTATTGATTCTTTGGGTTGTTTCTGTGTTTCTATTTTGTTTATTTCAGCTCTCAGTTTGATTATTTCCAGTCTTCTACTCCTCCTGGTCGTGTCTGCTTCTTTTTTTTTTTTCTAGGGCTCTCAGGTGGGCTATTAAGTCTCCAATGTGTGCTTTCTCCATTTTCTTTAAGTGGGCACTTAGTACTATGAACTTTCCTCTTAGCACCGCTTTCATCATGTCCCATAGGTTTGCGTATGTTGTCTCTTTATATTCAATGAATTCTGAAGGAGGAAGGGCATTGGTTATTTATAATAAAGAAACTGCCTTGGCCCATTTTATTGGTTAGAACATAGGTGGGTGGAGTAAACAGAAGAGGATGCTAGGAGAAAGAAGCTGAATCAGGAGTCACCATGGTTCTCCCACTCCAGATAGACGCAGGTTAAGATTCTCCCTGGTAAGCCACCTCGTGGGCTACACAGAATACTAGAAATGGGTTAGAACAATATGTAAGAGCTAGCCAATAAGAGGCTGGAACTAATGGGTCAGGGAGTGTTTAAAACAATACAGTTTCCGTGTAATTATTTCGGGGCATAAGCTAGCCATGTGGGCGGCCGGTTGCTGGGGACACAGCCTCATTGCTCCTATCATTACAGAATTCAAGGAAGACTTCAATTTCTTTCTTTATTTCTTCCTTGACCAAGGAGTGGTTCAGTAGTCAACTGTTCAGTTTCCATGAGTTTGTAGGCTTTCTGAGGGTAGCATTGTTGTTGAATTCTTACTTTATGCCATGGTGATCCAATAGTACACAGGTGGTTACTACAATTTCTTTGTATCTATGGATGTTTGCTTTGTTACCAATTATGTGATCAATTTTTGAGAAGGTTCCATGAGATGCTGAGAAGAAGGTATATTCTTTTCTGTTTAGGTGGAAACTTCTATAGCTGTCTGTTATGTCCATTTGGTTCACTACATCTCTCAGGTCTCTTATTTCCCTGTTAAGTTTCTGTCTAGTTAACCTGTCCATTGGTGATAGCAGACTGTTGAAATCTCCTACTATTGGAGTGTGACATTTGATGTATGCTTTGAGTTCTAGTAATATTTCTTTTACATATGTGGGTGCTTTTATATTAGGGACATAGATATTCAGGATTGAGGTTTCCTCCTGATGAATTGTTCCTGTTATGAGAGTAAAGTATCCTTCTCCATCTCTTCTGATTGATTTTAGTTTGACATCCATTTTGTTAGATATTAGTATAGTCACCCCCACTTGTTTCTTTGGACCGTTTGATTGAAAAGCCGTTTCCCAACCTGTCTGAGGTAGTGTCTGTCTTTGAGTTTGAGGCATGTTATTTGTAAACAGCTGATTGTTGGATCCTGTTTTCATATCCATTCTCTTAACCTGTGCCTTTTTATAAGTGAATTGATTCCATTGACATTAAGTGATATTAATGACCAGTGGTTGCTAATTCCAGTTATTTTTCTTGGTGTTAGTGTTTGTGTGTTTTCCTTCTTCAAGTTATGCTAGTGGAGGGTTGTTAGATGCTTGTTTTTTTCTGGGTGATGTTGTCTTCCTTGGTATGTGGTTTTCCTTCTAGTATTTTATGTAAGGCTGTGTTTGTGGCTACGTATTGTTTAAATCTGTTTTTTTGTTGAAGTAGCAGTGGGCTGCTTCCTGTCACCCAGCTCCCGGCCGCCTGGCTAGCTTATGTTCCGAAATAACAACACACAAACTGTATTCATATAAACACTGCTTGGCCCATTAGTTTTAGTCTCTTCCTGGCTAACTCTCATATCTTGCTTTAACCCATATCTAGTAATGTGTGTAGGACCACGAAGTGGTATTATTCTGGTAAAGATTCAACATGTCTGACCTGGCGACTAGGTCCATTGCATCTGCCCTGGAGAGGAGAGGCATGGCATCTGGCTCACTTCCCTTCTTCCCAGCATTCTGTTCTGTCTACTCCACCAACCTAATTTTCTGACCTATCAGGCCAAGCAGTTTTCTTTATTGATTAACCAATGAAACAACAGATTGGCAAATGACCTTCCCACATCAGTTTTTGTCTCGGAAGAGCTTGTTTTTTCCATCAATGTTGAATGCGAGCTTTGCTGAATATAGTAGTCTGGGCTTGCATCCATGGTCTCTTAGTGTCTGCAGCACATCTATCCAATACCTTCTGGCTTTCATGTTTTCCATTGAGAAGTCGGGTTTTATTCTGATAGGTTTCCCTTTATATGTTACTTGAACATTTTCCCTTGCATCTCTTAATATCCGCTCTTTATTCTGTATGTTTTGTGTTTGGATTATTATATGGCAAGGGATAGTGGTTTTTTTTTTTTTTTTTCATCCAGTCTATTTGGTGTTCTGTATGCTTTTTTGTACCTTCATAGGAATATCCTTCTTTAGGTTGGGAAAGTTTTCTTCTATAATTTTGTTGAATATATTTTCTGGCCTTTTAGCTGTAATTCTTCTTCTATCCCTATTATTATTAGGTTTGGTCTTTTCATGGTGTCCCGGATTTCCTGGATGTTTTGTGTTATGAATTTGTTGGATTTGTTATTTTCTTTAATCAATGAGTTTATTTCCTCTATAGTATATTTGGTGTCTGAGATTCTTTCTTTATCTCTTGTATTCTGTTGGTTATGCTTCTCTCTGTAGTTCCTGATCAATTACCCAGATTTTCCGTATCTAGCCTTGGTTTGTGTTTTCTTTATTACCTCCATTTCATTTTTCAAGTCTTGAACTGTTTGCATTACCTGTTTTATTGCTCTATTGTGGTTTTCTTGGGTATCTTTAAGAGATTTATTCATTTGTTCTATCTTTTTGTGTGTCTTCTCCACTTCTTTTCAGCAGTTTTTCATATCCTGTTTAAGGTCCTCTATCATTTTCATAATGTTAGGATTAATGTCAATTTCTTCTCCTTCTTCTGGAATCTGGTGTTGTCATGTTGCCGTTTAGGTTGTTGGAGGAATTCTTGCATTGACCCTTGCCCATCTCTTCCTTCAAATTCATCCAGGAGAGTCTTGATGTCTTGGTCCAAGCTATACTGTGACTGACTCTGGTTGGATCTCCTCAGTGCAGGAGCAGGAACTGTTCCCCTTTGGGTGGATAGCCTCAGTGTAGGAGTAGGCTGTTCCTGGTCCAAAAACCGCTCTGGGTGGGTAGTCTCAGTACAGGAGCAGGAACTGTTC
This sequence comes from Alexandromys fortis, assembly GCF_014885135.2. Taxonomy (NCBI): domain Eukaryota; kingdom Metazoa; phylum Chordata; class Mammalia; order Rodentia; family Cricetidae; genus Alexandromys; species Alexandromys fortis. The sequence continues at coordinate 1,062,306 of NW_026068365.1, forward strand.
CTGGGCCAAGGACCTCGCAGACAATAGGGCAGGTGGTCTAAAAGGTTGTCCTCAGCACTGGGACAGTACACTTGGAGGGTGAAGGACCCCGCAGACAAAAGGACAACCTTGGGGGCGAGGGAAGGGTTGTGTGGAGCCAAGAAGCCCCTTCAACAGGAGCTGGAGGTGGCCTGCACTCCCCTTTGCCAGGCAGGTACACACTTACCCCTCTGGGTGGGTAGTCTCAGTGCAGGAGCATGAACTGTTCTTGGGCCAAGGATCTCACAGACAATAGGGCAGGCCCGGGGGCGGTCAGGGATGTGAGGATCAAAGAAGCCTCTGCAACAGGAGCTGACGGTGCCCAGTGCTCCTTACCTCAGATGTTCCACCCCGCCCTGGGATGTCGCCCACTCACCAGTCTGAAAGGTTGTTCTCAGCACAGGGACAGGACTCTTGGAGGTCGAAGTACCCTGCAGACAAAAGGCCCCCTGGCATTTCTTTACAAACAGAATATACTTAGTATACTTGAAATCTTCCACTTGGATTCTTATCAGAATACCAGATACATCAATGAAGAAATCATTACATATTCAAATGTACAATCTGTCATATCTACAAGACTTAAATGTGTCAACCCTGTGATTGAAGATCAATGGCAAAATTCATTTAAAATACAAGTTTATAATAATAATAATAATAACTTTATTAAATTAATTTATCTATACATCTTTTTTATATTGATAGCTCTTATGAGTAATACGATTTAATAATATAAACTAGAATAAGGTATTCTAAAAAGAATAAGGTACTTAAGTGAAGTCATTTTATCATTTTGCATATCTGAGATCTGAATGGCATAAGATTTAAGTTATATGACTCTAGAAGAGTTGTTCTAATATTCCAAATTTTAACTTTACATTATAAATGATTTATTGTTTCTATTAAACCATTTGAATAATTCATCATGACTATTACATGAGTTCATATATAAAAGTTCAGTGGTGGTGGTGCACATCTTTAATCCCAGCACTTTGGAGGCAGAGGAGTTTGATCTCTGTGAGTGACAGGCAAGTCTGGTCTACAGGAACTAGTTCCAAGGCAGCTAGTACAGTCAAAAAGAGAATCCCTGTCTAAAACAAAACAAAACAAAACCACAAAAAGATACATATGCATTATATGTGTTTATCTTATTTGATTTCTAATAATAAGTTAGTATACTCATTGTTTGCTAGAAACAACATTTAGATTAATCAAGATATGAGACAAATAGAAGTTCAAAAGCCAAAGAGAGAAACAGAAACTGTTTGAAATGTTATCTGCCACTTCAGAAGACACAAAAAAGTAATGGAGACTTTCATGATATTTAACAGCCTTCTGAGATTAATATAAAAAAGTATATGAAGTCAAATGACTGGTGCTTCATAGATGTTAGAGTATCAAACTTTCAAAATTTAGCTAGCACTAACTTTTGTACACACTAAAGACTGAAGAGCCTGCTAGCTATTTATTATTAAATTCTCTATGTCACAACTGGGGAAACTAAGAAATAAATATATTTTTGAGAATGTGATTTTATAGACTTATTGCAGTACTGTTCGGACATTGTGAAAGCTATACGTAAATTCTTACAGAATGTCATGATTATGATCTTTCTGAGTAAGAGTAATTGAAAAGTAAATATTATCAGTTTTACATAAGAAAAGTTCATTGAGTTTCTTGTTGCTTTAAATCACCCAAACATACATAAAATAAAATTAAGCGTGAAATCAAAAGGTCTAAACCTAAACTTTGAAACACACATACACACAGACAGACAGACAGACAGACACACACACACACACTTTTCTGAAAATCTTTGGAATCTTATAGTGTATACATAATAAAGTACAAAGTCCTTAAATCATTTAAAGTGTTTCTGAATCGGAATAATCAACAAGAGAAAGTAGCTTTCTGCTTCCATGTATTGATATTTTGTTATTTTTCACCAATGCACAATTTTGAAATTGTAGCCTTATCATCTGTAGATCTATTTAACATTGCAAAGGAGCTTTCTAATATTCACTCATGGCTTAATCTTCAGTGATATTAAGCATTTCTTAAATTGAATAAATATTCCAATATTCTCAACTGATGATTTCAAAAATGGATCTTCTTTCTGTTTTTCCCAATTCTTCCAATCTATGTACACGGACAAATTTATACCTTTATGGGAGTTAAGATTTATATATTGCCTTATAGCTAGATGATATAAATTATTTCCCCTTATGTTATCATTAAAGATAAAAGGTATAAACTAGCCTTTGGTTTAGTCTCTATGGGACCCCATTATTATCTCATTTTCTGTACTTGATTTTTGAGAACAAACACATGCAAACATACAGATTCCTTCTGAAAAAACTTAAGTTCAATTAAGTAAAATAAATAAATATGCAAACATAATTTTCAAACAGTATATTCTATAGTTTTTTTTCTGAAAAAATATTTGTTTCCACTTTTAATGAGATACTCAAACAGATTGCAGTGATACAAAACACATCCCTCTTCTATCACCATTTCTACCTCCTGAAAAATGGAATCATGCTATCTACTGACTAAAATCTCAATAACTGTTTACCTTCCCTTATGTAACATTTGTTGTTTCTCTTGGTTCTATGTCTATTAAGTAAAATGACAAACAACTTGGTTGGCTGTTAGCTGGCCAATGGATCTCCTATCCCATGACAGAGAACACAATTTCAAAATAATATTTATTAAATTAACTGCTTTAAATTTTAGAACAGTTAAAGTTCTAAAGACAGTAAGTATATGTTGTAGAGAACTCTCTTACTCCAGTATATTTCTTCCACTGTTGAAATCCATCTTATGGTTAGTTTGTGAAAATTGATACTATGTAAGATATCATTTAAAATAAAAATGAGTACCGGTCTAAATTATCATCTATTGTTGGTCCAAAATTATCTCAGGACCTGTACCTCAAGGCATGTAGGACCGAGTAAAGCCTGATATAAATTTGAAGGATAATCTCGATACTACCGAGATTGAGACAGAAAAATCTAGGAAGACACCCCTCCAGTGAGAGGGAGGCCTGGCTATCTCTCATTGGCTGGAGGTACCTACAAATCACAAGATGTCACTTAACCTATATAAGCTGACGCTCACAGTAATAAACTGAATTCCTACTTTGACGTGATTCCCTATCACTTCTGATTTTCCTACATTGTGGGGCTGCAGATCTGATTGCACTGCTTTGTGGGGCTGCAGAATGGGCACATAGTGCACTCATATTTCCCTGAGGAATAAAGCTAAGGAAATGTGGCCACTGGCGCCCAACATTGGGCATCTGGTCTCAGGGCAAAATAATCAGTCAAGGTGAGTGGGACCTCATGATGGGTAATGCAACTTCACACAAAAATGATCCAATGCTTAAGGCACTGAAATATATGCTACTCTCCGGAGGCCTGGAATTGAGAGACCATCCAAGCATGGAAGTATATAATTACCCTGGCTCATTGGGTACCTACTGGCAATCTTTTCTCATGGAGCATGTGGAACCAGGTGAACACTCTGCCAGAAAAAAAAAAAAACACTTTGATATACCCCCACCATTGTAATTCTATCCAACTATTATGGCCCTTAAAGCATGTTTTCATTCTGCTGGATTGCCTCCCTCAACAGAAGATAAGAAAAGGGTCAGAGACATGGAGAGGTCTGAAAATAACTAACTGGCTAGAAGGGAGGGGAGGAGTCAGGAAAAAAAACACAAAAATGTCAAAGTTCAGGAGAGGTCTGAAGAATCCAAAAGTAATCGATTAATCAAAAGAGTGGGAGAAAAAGAGATAGACAAGGGGAAAGATGAAAAATGGGCTCAATTTATTGAAGAGCAGTCCCAGAGGGAAGGAAAAGGCAGGCAGAAGCAAGGACAAAAAGGAAAGTAAATATTGTCTGTGACAAGGAGTGGCTATCTGCTTATGTCCCCAGCCACCCTGGAAAGGATAAAATTTTAGAGGGGAATAGAACAAATAAAAGAGCTCCATCCTTGCCAGGAGGGCATTAATATACACTTGGGTGGGACTGCCCAAAGACAAAGGAAAGTTCCTGCCTCTGGTCCTCCCAGGGTTGTCTGCAATCCTCCTGGGACCAGATTTATTAGGATAAATGGATGCCATTATTACCACTGACCACCTAGCCTTTTATGATGATAAAAGTGAACAAAGTATCATTAGGCAGACCCCTGATACCTGGATTCATCCCCAAAATTAGATGCCACTGATCCCAGGGTACCCTCATTAGGTGGGTATCTGGTAAGGTGGTGTGGGTGAAACAGTGGCCATTACCTGAACTTAAACTTAAGATGCTCAAGGAAATCACCAGAAATCTGATTAAAAAAGGATAGATAAGGCCCTCAATGAGCCCCTGGAACAGCCCCATGTTTGTAATACATAAGCCTCATAGGAACTGGAGAATGTGATAGGACCTAAGAGCAATCAATGCCTATATGGAGCTAGTAAGGGCCACTTTAAATGACTTATCTTGGGTCTCAGAAATCCCCTCCCAATTTTACCTCACTGTAGTTGACCTATAGGACTGTTTCTTCTCAGTTCCTCTTCATGAGGAGGATTGTGAGAAGTTTGCCTTCTCCATTCCTACAGTTAACTCCTCTCAACCTGACAAGAGATAAGAATGTGCTGTTCTCCCACATCGGATGGCCAATAGGCTGGCCTTTTTCAAACAAAATTTATATAGCATCCTCTCTCCTTATTTTGACAAAGATAATACACTTCTGGATGTTTATATGGGTGGTCTAATCATTGGGCATTTGGAGGAATCAAGGCTAGCCCCCCGGGTAACTACTATTATTAATATTCTCCAAAAACATGGCTTAAAAATAGGCCCAAACAGAATACAAAAGGTACCCCCATTTCATATATTGGGATCCCGGTTAATAATCACTCAAGCCAAAGTGAATGGACCAGAATTAATCCTGCCTGGGCCTTTTATTTATCAGGGTTACAAAAGATACTAGGGAAAATGAACTGAGTAAGGCCCTGATTGCCTATAGATACTGGAAAACTAGTTGTGTTATATGATCTACTAAAAGGGGGGGACCTTAAGAGATCATTTACTTGTCCCCTGAGGGCCATCAGGTACTTACTGATTTTTTCAACAAGCTCCATCAGGCTTCTTTGGTGAGATATAATCCTAGCATTCCAATCCAAGCCTGGATATTATTAGCGAAAAATACCATGCTGGCTACCATTGTTCAGCAGTCCACAACCACTGGAATGGGTACATACTACCCTGGGTGGGGGGATTTCCAGAGTATACTCTCTAGTTAATCAAATAGCTGATATGGACATAAAAATTAGGGAACGTCCCTCTGAGATTATGGAAAAGATCCCTCTAAATTAATAATTTCATTCAAAATTAAGGATTTAAAATTGGGGCCAGGTATTTTTCTCAATTGAGCATTGCCATGGAGGGATTTCTGGGGACGCTGAGCACCCACCTTAGGGAGTCCCAGTTAGTGAAGCTATATCAAGATCTACACAGCAGAGCCCCCCTAGTCTTTTCTTCTAGGCCCCTGCCCCAAGCATTCACTATTTGCACATATGGCAGGAAGAAGGGGAGCATGCTGTATGAATTCATACCACCAATAGCCTTTAGGTTACCTGCCCACTTGGGCATGGCCTCTTATACTATTTATGCCGATGTAAAGCACACATCTGGCCCCGTTTCCAGTAGTGGGATTTGGTTGTTGTTCCCCGTTTCAGCCGAGGATTTTGATCTGTGTGTCTATCCATAATAAATAACTTCTTTTATATTCAATTCTGTTTTTGATTGATATATTTGTTCTTACTGTATATAATTTTGTATTAGGCTTAGAACCCTCTTATTTATTTATTTATTTATTTTTACTTAAAACATTTCCACCTCCTCCCATTTCCCACCCCCTCAACCCCTCCCCCTCTCTCTCCATTCCAAAGTGCAGTCAGCGTTCCCTGCCCTGTGGGAAGTCCAAGGTCCTCCCCCTTCCATCCAGGTCTAGGAAGGTGAACATCTCACAAAGACTCCTCTCCCATAAAACCAGTACATGCAGTGGGATCAAAACCCAGTGCCATTGTTCTTGGCTTCTCAGTCAGCCCTCCTTGCCTGATACATTCAGAGAGTCTGGTTTGATTACATGCTCCATCAGTTCCAGTCCAGCTGGCCCTACTGAGCTCCCATTAGATCAGCCCCACTGTCTCAGTGGGTGGGCGCACCCCTTGCAGTCCTGACTTCCTTGCTCATGTCCTCTCTCTTTAATTTTGCATGCAAATGGATGGAAATAGAAAACACTATCCTGAGTGAGGTAACCCAGACCCAAAAAGATGAATATGGTATGTACTCACTCATAAGTGGATTCTAGCCATAAATAAAGGACATTGAAAGTATAATCCGTGATCCTAGACAAGCTAAATAAGAAGGTGAACCCAAAGAAAAACATATAGTTATCTTCCTGGATATTGGAAGGAGAAAAGATTGCCGGGAAAAAAAAAAAAAAA
>NW_026068365.1:1069529-1097931 GCF_014885135.2 Alexandromys fortis
ATATTCAACATCTCAGAGGGCAACAAATCTTTACTGGCCTCATTTCCCAAGGCAATGCTGCTGCTGATGCTTTAGCTTCAGGGGCCTGTCTCATAGCAGTCTCAAGTCTGCCCATACAAAATGCTACCCAAATGCATGACTGAACTCATGTCAACTGGAGATAACTCAAATACCTATACACCCAGATCCCCACAACAGAATTAAAAAGAATTGTTCATACATGTAAGATTGTGCACAGCTTCCATGCACCCCCTCCCCTTTACAAGAGCTATGGGTTAACCCAAGAGGGTTAGGACCCAATGTTATCTGGCAAACAGCTGTAACACATTACCCTCCATATGGCAAATAAAAATATATGTTTGTGGCCATAGACACATACTCTAAGGCATACTGGGCTACCACCCATTCATGGAAAAAGGTAATCCATACCAAAAGCCACTTCTTGCAATGTTTTGCTAAGTTGGGACTACCACAACAGATCAAGACTGACAAAGTTCCCTGTTTTATAAGTAAAACTTTAAAATAATTCTTCCAGAGATGGAATATATCCCATACCACTGGGACCCCATACAACCCTCAGGGTAAAGTGATTATTGAAAGATATCACCAATATCTCAAAGAGATCCTTATAAAACAAAAAAGGGGAGAAGTCTCCCCATCTACAACTACAAAAGGCCGTTTTAGTCATCAATATTTTAAATTTTCAAAACTCAGATGAACAAAATAGATTTCAGGAACATTGGGAATCCCTACCAACAAGACCCTGCCTAAATATTAGTTGGAAGAATCTTCTCACTAACCAATGGAGGAACCCAGATCCCTTGTTGACACAGGGCCGAGGATATGGATGTGTCTTCCCAAACAGAGGGGGAATGCCTAATATGGCTAACTGCTTGTAACATAAAATTTCTCACCTCTCCTCAAGACAATGGGGAAGATCAAGATGACCAATAAAGAAAGAAAGAGACTATGGTGGACAACCCTTAGATTCACACACAAGAAAAGAAAAATCAACACTACCCAAGGGAACCTGACCCTTGCCTGTTTATCTACTTCAGATGGCTCTCCTGGTGCTAATTATGTTAATTCTTCTCAATGGGACCATAGTCTAGGCAAGTTCCCACCAACTAGAGAAGGTGATTTGGATCTTGTTGAACACTAACACTTGAAGGATCCTAAACAAAAACTTCTTAGATGACAATTCCCTGGATGTAGTGGCATGACCTGATGTTTGACCTCTGTGATGTGGCACATGGAGGCTGGGACATGGGAGACTGGATTCTGGGTATCAAAGGGAGACCTAAATGTGGAGGTTCTCTGGGGTTACACTCTCCAGGCATCTTACACTAATGGGCCTGGGTGTTCTCATGTCCTTAGGAAACATGCCAGCTTACAGATACCTTTTTATTGTATGCCCAGGAAACAACTGGACTGCCTTTGCTATTAGAAACTGCTGGGGGCTTATGTTCCTCCTGGGGGCTGTTGTTCTTCATGGGGATGTGAGAAGACTGGGGTGGACATAAAAAGAGTAGACAGAGACCGCATTACTTTATTTATAAATGTCTTTGGATTCCTTAGCAAGGGTAACCTTACTAAATAGGAAAGGCTTGGACTTGCTGTTAATGGAACAGGGAAGAATTTGCAGGGCACTTTGGGAAGAATGTTGCTTCTATGCAGACTATTCCAGGATAGTTACAAGAACCCTAGATGAGTTAAGAAAAGATATTGATTCATTTAAGTCATGTTTCCCCATGAGACCTGGTTTAATTGGTCACCATTGCTTACCATACTCGTCTCTTCCCTAATTGTGCTGATGACTATTCGTTGATTGATCTGTCTCTTTGGCCATGCATTCGCCAAAAGCTGAAACAAAAATACCAAAACCAGATACAACAGGTACAACTCATGGACCTTTGAGTTCATTATGATAGGTTCAATACATCTTACCCCATGGATGAACTCTCAATTTGAGAGTATGCAGACTGAAACTCCAGATAGGGGTGGCCCTGACCCATAGACTCTCCCTGGTGGGCTATTCTGGCTTGGTTACTGGGGTAGCGAGTGGGATATAAAATGAAAGGGGGAGATGTTGGACCAAAATTATCTCAGGGCATGTTCCTCGAAGCCTGTAGGTCATAGAAAAGCGTGGCTTGAGTTTGAGCAATAGTCTCAAAGCTACTGAGGATGAGACAGCAAAATATAGGTAGATGTCCCTCCAGCTAGAGGGAGGGCTTGGCTGTCTGTCATTGGCTGGAGGTACCCCCACATTACATGATTTCACTTAACTTTATATAAGTTGAAGCTCACAGTAATAAACTGAGTTTCTGCTTTGACTTGACTCCCTATTGCATCTCATTGTCCTGTGTCATGGGGCTGCAGAATGGGGGGATAGCACACTCACTTTTCCCTGGGTAATAAGTCTAAGAAGTCCTGGGAAATTTCACTGAGTGTATCCAAATAATCTTGATATTTTCAAACAACCAATATTTTGTTTGTTTTTAATTTAGTTCATTGGTTATTTTTAATAATATAAACATCTGTGTATTGATTTTGATTATAACTTGATTTTCTAGGTAGCTAAGATAAATAATAGTTACTTACCTAAGAACTTCTGTTTGAGTGTAAGCATATATAGCTAACATCTCATCTCTTAAAATGCTTTCACTGTATCCCATAAGTTTTCTATATTGTATTTAATTTTAATTCAATTTAGGAATTTAAACTTTTTCCTTGATGATTTCTTTAATGAGTAGTCTACATGTTTTAGTACTCTAAGTTTGTATATCTAAATGCTAGAATTAGATCTTTAAATTGTGTAGCAACTTCCTTTAAGATACAATATTTAGAAAGAAGCTCCTTAAGGCACAGGACATCAAAAGGGTAAAGGAAATAGTCCATCATGTAGGGAAGTTGAATAAGCCCTTGTAATAAACAACACAATAATTTTAAGAATTCTCTGAAACTGAGCAGATCCACAAGGGCCCTCCCTAGCTGTCTGAGAAAGAGAGACAAGCAAAGCGGTCTGGAAGAGATTCAGCATAACTGAACTATCTGGAACATATGTTGTCCAAAATATCAAATGTCAGGTAGATTGTATAGTGAGTTCCAGGACACAAGCCTTTCTGCCAAAAAGGTGGAGCAGATTGTGATGCAGTTATCTTTAGTAATTCCTAATACTATAAGATACCTCCCTATACTCATATTCTGTTAAACAATTCTGGAAAATTTATTAGTTCACCAATTGGACTTTAGTCATATTGTTATTTTTGTCTGTTGTTAGTTATCTATTTGGCTATAGAAAATGATTATTCATATCTCCTGAAGAATATTCTCACAAAATGACTTTCTATTTTCCATTATTGGAAAGAATTAGACATGGGTAGTTTGTTTTAGCATTTGATATAGGTACCCTGTCTCATCTTTTTCTGTTCTTTTCTTCTTGGGTGCCATGCATTGAACAATTTACTCTGTACTCCCAACATGAAAAACTGTTTTATTCCAGACCTAAAAACAAAGCAGCCATGTGACTATAGGATAAATCCTTTGACATGAATCCAAACATTATCAACTTTAATTTGATGTAATAAAATATTTTAAAACTCAAATAGGAAACTGACTAACACAAGGTTGTAACAAAAGAAATATCAAATTTTACTATGAAGATTCTCTAATAGAAGATCATGCTTATCATATTTTATAAAAATACCTCTGCCTTTCAATTCCAAGTAATTACTCCAGCATCTGCCTATGTGTTTCAGCTTGTAGTACTATTTAAAACGCTGCTTTATAATTCTTTGACCAAAAGATACTTGGTAAGAGTTTATTAACTTATGCTTCTAAATATCAGTCCATTTTGAAGCAACTTAATAGCAGGAATTCGAGTACTGAAGGAACCCGAAGGCAGGATCTGAAACAAAAGCCTAGGAAAAATGCTACTTACGTTTTTGCTTACTCCTGACTTGGTCAGAAAAATTTCCAATAGCATCCAAATGCACAACTCACCTGGAATAACACTACACATGATGATCTGGGTACTCTTACATTAATCAGTCATTAAGAAAACAATCTGTGGACTTTCCTACAGACAAATCTAATGGAATCTTTTTAAAATTGAAATTTCCCATTAGCAAATCAATCTAACTGGTGTCAAGTTGACATAAAACTATCCAGGACACAGCTAGAGAACTGCATTTTACTTTGGACAATTTTCTATCATTAAAATAATTGATGACAAGTTGCTGTATTTTAGGATTCTTGATCATGAACACTTTTTAGTTTTTACATTCAATACTTTTTTTTTTTCTTAAAAAGCGTCCTTATTCTGCTCTAGCTTTAGCTTTATACTGGAATTGTCAATTTCCTTTTTCTATTACAAAGTGTTTCTCTGCATTGCAATGAAAATATTTTTTTTTCTTGAGTAAAAATTTAACCATAAAAAACTCAGTCATAACTAACTTCATTGTTTTTCCATTGCCTGTGGTAAAGAAAAAAATCGCTTGAACTTGTTATATAAATGTCTTCAAACCTTCCCTGCTAAATCTTGAATAGCTACTTTCCTGTGAGATTTTAAAGTTAAAAAAAAATATATCCACATATGTGTGTATGTATATATATAACTTTTGTTAATATATGTATTAATTTTAAGTTCCTAATAAGTTTTTTTCTATTTTCCCTCATCTACAAATTGTCATCATTGACACAGATGGTGATGGAATACAGCAACTGAACCTGGATCTGCCTAACTGAGAGGAAGTATTTGTTGCAAGGAAAGGGTTGCTTGTTTATCTCAGCCTCCTGGCTAGCTTAGCCCCAAAATAATGACACAGAAACTGAATTAAGTAAATCACTGCTTGACCCATTAGCTCTAGTTTCTTTTTTTTTCCCTAGCTCTAGTTTCTTATTGGTTAATTCTTGCATCGTAATTTAACCCATTTCTATTAATCTGTGTATCACCATGTGGCAGTTGCTTACCAGATAAAATTCCCAGCATCTGCCTCTGGTGGATCCATGGCATCTCTCTGACTCTGCTTTTTTCCTCTCAGAATTCAGTTCTGTCTAATTTTCCCCACCTACCTAAGATCTGCCCCTTCAGGCCAAAACAGTTTCTTTATTCATTAACCAATATAAGCAACACATAGAAAGAAGGACCCCCTACACCAAGTATTCTAGACACATATTTGGCATAGGTATTTGTGACAACAAAGTAATAACAATCAAGTCCTTTACTTTGAATAAATTAGTGAAATATAATTTTAAAGGTTTTACATTAATTATATAAACTAAGAAATCATACACTTGAGAATCTTCAGTTTCTCTTAAAAATGCAATCAATAGTTTCTTTTATTGAATATATCTTCATCAAGATATTGTTGATGATGTTATCACACACTTAATGTACAAGTTCTTAAGAAATCAAGCTTGTTCTTTGATGGATGTTTCCTTCTTTCTAGCTAGTGCACATAGTTTAAGAAGCTTTTGTGCAAACTTCTAGGAGAAAAACAAAAATATGGCAATAAAAACAAAACATAAAAAGAGAAAAAAATGTTTCACTGAGTTGTACATACCATGAACAACAATAATGAACTATGTGGTAAGAAATGCATACCAATGTGATAAGAGCATACTATTATTGTAATAGCTGACCTAACTTTATTTGAATTTGAGGCCTTTTCTACAGGAAAAATATCATACCTATTCATGAAATTCTACCTATTTATGAACTAATATAGGGGAGGCCATAAGTCCTATAGAGACCATAGAACCATTTTTAAAATTTGACATGGCATCAATGGTCTTCTAAATATTTACTAAACTCGTTGCATCTTTCATTATGATCACAATTTCTCTACATAATCAGTCTGTGCAACATTTTATAAATCAGTGGGAAGATTTATGAGGCCTTACCTCTCATTGAGAGTCTGTGAACAGTTAAGGATACTGTGGTATAGCTTTATAATTTCTGAAGTAATATTACAATTTATAAATTGCCAATGTACCAGTAAATACCAGACACTCAAATGGAAGTAACTTTTGTTAAATACAGAGGATAAGAAAAGTGTAGTGTTTATTTGTTTTTGTCAACTTGACACATGCTAGAAGTATCTGAAAGAAAAGAACCGCAGTTGAGAAAATACCTCCATAAAATACAGCTGGAGGGGATTTTATTAATTGATGATTGATGGGGAAATGCCCAGCTCATTGTGGGTGGTGCCACCAGTGGTCCTTGGTTTTATAATCAAGCCAGTAAGCAGCACCTCTCCTTAGCCTTTGTATCACTTCCTGTCTTCAGAATTCTGCCATGTATTAATTTCTGTCCTCATTTCCTTCAGTAATGAACAGAGATATGAAAGTATAAGCAAAATATACCTTGTTTTAAATAAATTGCTATGTTTATTGTGTTTCAACATAACAATAGTAACACTAAGGCATCTAAATATGATGGGGCGTATTGAGAAGAAAGATTTCACTGGGGATATTAGAGAGAGAACATGGCTAAAATTCACTACATGGTGTGTGTGTTTAATTGGCATATTTTAGCATGGAAATGAACACCCCCCAAAAAAAACATGAAAAATTTTGTCTTCTAGAAATTATTTACAGTGAGAATTTTGTGACATTGTTCAGGACATATAGAGTTGCCTGAGTGGTTGCTATCACTCATCTCTGAATTTATAGGTGGTTACCTTAAAAAGCTCATTGCCTGAATAAAAACCTCAAAGATTATACCTGGATTTTGGTGATGACATCTAGGAAAGGAGATGAGTTAGTTCTAGTAAATGAATGTACTCTTTCTACATATGTTGCTTTCAAGTGAGACAAAAAGAACACTGGTTGGCTGTTGAAAAACAAGTTTTCAAAATGTAAGAACTTTGTGAAACAAGTTCATGTTAAACATGATCAACAGTAGTGTATATTTGATACATGTTTTCTAGCCAAAATTTCTTCTCTTTCTACTGCTGTGCCAGGAGCCAGTTGGCTGTCGTTTTCCTCCCAGATGTGAATGCAATATAGTGATGTGCTGATTTCTGCATAGTAACAGTCTGTAAAGGTGGTATGAATTCAGCAGATTTCTGTCCTATATGCAGCAAATTGAGACAATTAAAACACTGTGATTTGCACATCTTTAAATTAGTAGAGTTAACATAATCCAGGAACAACGACTTTGCATAATAACAAGTAATGTACAAATTTATGAATTTCTAAACCCTAGTGATTCCTTAGGAAGTAAAAAAGAAGGAACCATATCTTATTTTCAGCAAGTACTAACGCATAGATTCTTTAGAAGTAAAACACAAAAAATAAATAAAATAAAAACGTATTTAAGTTCAAGAAATTTAAATACATGCACTGTACTGCTGTGATTCTGTGATTTTCCAAAATAGTTCTCCATGTTTAAAAATTCCCTTGACATTTTCAGGTCTCTATTACAAATCTGAAAGTCAGGGACAAATTGTTTAAATTTGCATAGATTTTGAGAAGCTAAATTGTTTTCGAGTATAGTATTTGAATGAGTACTGCTTGAGTAAAAAGCAAAACATTAACATAATTATTGTTAATGAAGGACATATTCACCTGAAAGTGATGATAAAAAATAGAAACATAAAAAAAAACTACTTCAAGTAATGCATTTTAAAAAGGAACAAATAGAAATCATATGATTTTAAAATAAATATTTACATTTTGATGGAAAATCTCATGAGTCATGGTGACTACTACTATGGGAATCCCCAATTTATATCCACAGCATATCAAGTTAACATTTCATATTTTTTTTTTTTTTTTTTTTTTTGNTTTTTTTTTTTTGGTTTTTCGAGACAGGGTTTTTCTGTGGCTTTGGAGCCTGTCCTGGAACTAGCTCTGTAGACCAGGCTGGTCTCGAACTCACAACATTTCATATTCTTTAAACAATGACACAATAACCCATGTTACACACAGATTTATTATAAAAGATACTTCTCCCCAGATTTGGAATGTGCAATGTGAAATAAGGAAGGCTTTTTCCCCTAAATTGCATTCAAAATAAAATGTCTTGTAAGAAAAGTGTAAACCTTCTTATTATATTCTGTAGGTTACAAAGTGACATTCATTTAAATGCCAATGAAAAGCAAATTGTCTATTCATAAACATGCAGAGAAACCAGAGGTTTTATGGCTGTCACCCACAGAAAGGAGAGAGAAGAGGATTGCAATATTCTGAAGACATGAAAACTTATCCAGACATATATTTTGCTACTATTTATTTAATATTCACATGAATGGGAAAAAGTATATCTCAGCATTGCAGCAGGTACATTGAATAGTTGCAAAAAATGTGTTAACTAGTTTCAAAACTTCTTACCAGAATGCAATCAATACAGAATAGAATTATGTATTCTAATAGAAAATTATACATCAGTCATATATACTATATACCTCTACGAAAATTAAACTAATAACCCCTTGCTACCTACTGTGGTCTGGAAAATTTGGATCTGGGGTCATAAAAATGGTCGAACTGATTCTTCCCCTCACTTCCTGCAGTGCTCAGGAGATGATCGATTGATGGAGGTCCAGGTGATCTGGCATGAGAATACACATAGGAAATTTTGACCTGCCCTTCATCTGACATATGGTGGAGTAGGCGAGGGAGTAATTACCTTCTTGTCCTCCACCCCTCAAAACCTGTGGGAGAGCTGGTCTGTGGGTCAGGAGAGTAGAGCCCCCTGTATCTTGCCTGGGTTTGGAAACAGGTGAGCAGGTTGCTGGGATGGGGCACAGGTGAGCAAACTGTGGGCTGCATGGGAGCAGGAGGAGTGACCCACCCCTTTTCATCTGCCTTGTTGTGCCAGGGGTAAAGAACAAAATGTCTTCCCTCCACTCATCCCTTGACAAATGCAACAGGCAAGAATATTGGTCCTGAGGAGGTGACTATGGCTAAGCTGGACCTCAGTGCATGAAAGGAAACTGGCCCTGCTTCTTGTTGTCTGCTACATTGGATGAGATAGACAGAAGAGTGCTGGAGAGCTGGCCCTGATCATGACAATGAGGAAAATCTGGTAGGCTGACCATGCCTGCTAACCCAGATGCCAAGAACAAACACTGTGAGGTAGCCCACCCCAATAACCATCACATCTATGAACTGCTAAAGCATATGGGCTCAAACTGTAGATTCAAAGCTACAGGATCTCTAAGACACAATATAAAAACAAGAGGAAATTCAAGAAAAGTCCCAATGAGAGCCCAGTGTAGTAGAAAGAGCAGGTCCCCTTGTTTGTCCCAGCTGCCCTGCTAGCTTACACCCAAAATAATCACACAGAAACTATTCATTTAAACACTGTCTGGCCCATTATCTCTAGCCTCTTATTGGCTAACTCTCACATCTTGATCTAACCCATTTCTAATAATCTGTGTTGCACTATGAGGTCGTGGCTTACCAGGAAAGATTCTAACCTACGTCCATCTTGGGCCGAAGCTTCATAGCATCTCTCTCTGCCTGCCTTCTTTCTCCCAACATTCAGTTCTCTTTTCCACACCTACCTAATTTTTTTCCCTATCAAAAGGCCAAGGTAGTTTCTTTATTCAACCAACAATAGCAACACAAATACAGAAGAACATGCTAGACCTTTTCTCCTTTTTCTGTTAAACAAAGAGGAAGGCTTAAACTTTAACATAGTAAAATTACATAACAAAACAGTTATCAAGCAAGAATTATAGTTATAATATTTAGATCTATTTTATATTTTATAAGGAAAACTATAACTATCCATTCTTCAACGCCATCAAAGACTCCAGAAGAATATAATATTACCTAAGTCAACAAGAAGTAAGCAACTTCTAAAACTTTAGAAATGACAGACATCTCGCTGCCTGGACAGTCACCCAAAGTTTTTCTGTACCATTGGGGCATCCATCTTTGGCCTTCAGGCCCAAAGTATCCAGTAGACATTTCCATAAAGCAGGAAATTCCAGAGACATTTCAGTCATTTATTTGATATGGCACAACTCAGGTAGGCAGGAAGACAGAAGGCGAGGTTACTCTGTCATAAAATATTTCTAGCTTATTTTTCCTTTGTTTACAATACGTTCTTTTCTCTGGATTTTTTTTGCATTCATACTAAGAATATTAGCCATAACCTGTTTTTATCCTTTCTTTTCTAATTCCTCCATTTTATCAAATATTCACCCAAGTGATCCACGATGAAAAAAAATATCTGCCTTCATATTGAAGCTTGAGTACAGAGGAGGAAATGATACATAGAATAAATCTCTAATAACTTGGAGAATGAAAGATAAATTCTTAAACTTTATTCTGTAAATAGATTGTCCTAGTATATGATAGTTCAAACAGCCCTTCAGAAGATAAAGTTGCACAATTGATTTATGTGTGCATTTCACTTTCATAAATATTCCACTCTTTAGCTAATATTTTTCTTTAATCACTGATTCAATGAAATTGCATTCTTTAAAGTAACAGTGAAACTAGTCTTTCAGCTTCAGATTCTGTACATGGAGAACTAAAATGAGATAACTTTCTTTTATCAAAACAACTTGATTGAAGAAGACATGTACTATACACACAAAACAAACCTTGTAATTGGTAATTCATTGCCCAAGTGTTCAGTGCAAAGAGTATGAGAGCTGCATGGACTGAAAAACATCTTTGGCTATTGTGTTGTTTGTAGTATGTACTTTTACAATAATAAAATATATTCAAATATATTTAAACAAAGCTTTATATTTACATATTTTTCTAGATTCCTTAAATACAGATAATCATTTATTTCTCTGAACAATAATGAGCTTGGATTTATACTATTTGAAAAGATTTATTATATATTAAATTTAATTTTGCCAGAGAATATAATATTCAATATATGTTTAATTAAGATAAATATCTCTAAACTCTATAAAAGTTTTATAAACTCAAAATATTTCTATTATTTAAGGAATACATTAATTTTAAGGAACTTAATAAGTAAGTTAATTAAATATCTCTTTTATCTTCTAGAAAATTTGATGCATAAATAAAATTAATATTTATATTTTTATTTCCAAATGAATTACTTTGCAAAATCACATTACGGTCCTATGGTAATTCTTTATCTGAACAAAAGTACTTAGTAACTTCAGATTTAATATTTAAATGGATGCTTTAATTCTTTCAAAATGTAAGAAATTGTCTTATCTGTTTTCTAAGGTGTTAAATAGTTAGCATCTTATTTTCAGTCACATATTTTAAGAGAATTATAAGAAAATCCATTATCACATGAAACTTCCACTATTACAATATTTATAGGAATAAAAGTATAGACTTATACTTAAATCCTTCTGAAGTAAATAGAATAATAATGAATATGAATTACTTATAACCGTGCCTCCATTAAAATATTAACTTTAAAATCTAATATATAAGATTATTATAATATATCTTATGTTAGTAATTATTAGAAATAATATGTAAACAAATTGAATAAGAAACAATATCTTTTAGACATCTATATAAAGGGACAGACTTGGGAATAAAATGACATTAAATTTTTCTTGTGCTAGAAAACTTGGTTAGTATTTGAGATATTTTTATTTCTTTCTATTTAATTTTGTTTGTAATATAAATATATTTTCTTCAAAAATAAATTTGTTATGCAGTTATTAAAGAGAAATATATAAGAATACACACAATCTATTCTCCCTGAATATATTTTATTGAAACCTGACTTTCCATAAAATAATTGAGGATACTTTAAGGAGTATGCATTATCGCCCAAAGCATATTTTCTTATTTCCAGAGCTAAAAATGAAGTTGCAAAAGAAATATTTGTCTTGTTTTTGTGTTGAAACTGATTCTCTTATAGTTCAGTGTGTTGACGAACTTGAAGCTAGCCTTGAATTCTTGATGTATCCACTAAAACCTATGAAATTCTGGAATTTCAGGTATTTGCCATCAGACATTCTTAGAGGAATGGTGTTTAGTGCTTAGCAATTTGGACCATGAGACTATTTCACAAACACACACACACACACACACACACCATGAATTAAATATGTAAATTATGTTTTAATACATTCTCTCACCAATTAACAAAAAAAAACTAATATCAAAAAATGCTTGTGTATTTCTCAGTCAACTAACTGAAAGTTTGCTGTATAATTGAATGAGGAAATCAAAAGTAGCAAGTGCTTCAGTGGAAGAACACAGATTGGCAAAATATATAATGATTTTTTTCCTTTTTGTACATACACAGTCTGATAATAATTAAGATAACTAATGGAAGGCTCTACATTTTATTAACTATTCTTATTCCTTTTTAGACAATAGAAATGCTCTCCCAAGGAATCATAAATCATTTTAAATTATAGCACCAGGCATGAAAAGCCCTCTTTTGAAATTGTTGATAGGTGTTGTTCAATAGACCTCAAAAACATTGTGTGTTATTTTTATTTCATCAGTTGGCCCCCAGATGTGGAAATTAATCTCATATTGATGAAGACACCAGGCACCTCTGACACAATGCCCACACATTTCTAAGCTGAACCTCCTCACCTGAATATTTCTTCCTTTGGGACCAGCTTCATGTGTTATAAGATGCCATAAAGGATTCCAATAGTCAACTCTAATGTGCTGTCTGTTCTTATGTCAATACCAGACTCTTTTCAGTACTGTATCTTTGTAGTAGAGTTTGAAGTCAGGGATTGTGATGCCTTCAGAAGTTCTTTTATTGTACAGGATTGTTTTGGCTATCGTAAAGTTTTTTGCTTTTCCGTATGAAGTTGGGTACTGTTCTTTAGAGGTCTGTGAAAAAGTTTGCTGGAATTTTGATGGGCATTGCATTGAATCTGTAGATTGCTTTTTTTTTTTTTTGTAAGATTGCCATTTTTACTTTGTTAATTCTGCCTACCCAAGAGCATAGATCTTTCCACTTTCTGGTGTCTTCTTCAATTTCTTTAAAGATTTAAAGTTCTTGTCAAAAAGTCTTACTCTGAGATATTTTATGCTATTTGTGGCTATTGTCAAGGGTGTTGGACTTCTACAGTGTTTCCAATGACAACTGACCATGAAACTCAACATGAGCTCCAGAAGCCAAACAGACCATGGGCATCCTCATAGCCTTTGGTGGTAGCACAGACATTGACAAGGCTTCCTGCAGTACACAAATCACAGATAACCACATGGTCTCTAGTGGCAGCACAGATCACAAACCTCTGGCAGCCACACAGACAACAGACATCAGCATAGCCTTTCATTACAGCATGTACTACAGACACCATTATGATATCAGGCGGTAGCACACACTATGAACAACCACATGATCATCAGTGATAACATGGGCCATGGACACCAACACAGACTTTGGTGGCAGCACAGACCATGGTCCTCAATGTGACCCAATAGCATGGATTATACATATCAACTTGGCCCCAAACAGAAGCAAGGCCCCTGGACACCAACATAATTTAATGTGGCAACACTGACTATCCACATGGTTCCTGGCTGCAGCATGACTACAGACACCAAACACAGACTTTGGTGGCAGCACAGACTATGGTCCTCAATGTGGCTCCGAGAGGCAACATGGACCACAGACATCTCCAGGAGTGACACAGACACATAGCCATCCACATGAACCCCAGGTATCAATATACCCTGGGGCAGCTGTACTAATCACAGACACAAGCACTGCTCCCTAGCTACAGCATGGATCACAAATGCCAACATGGCCTCTGGGGACAGCACAGACTCTGGAGGTTCTTCAAGGAGGACAAAGTTTATTATTTTGTTCTTTAATTCATATATATATATAAGTAGGATCCTTTGTTTATTTTCATTTCTTCCAAGTCCTTTACAGGTGTTGGGGTTCCTAAACTCTCTCAAGTTCTGATTCTGTGTAATTCACTGGAATAATTACAAGGCATCCTGGTGTGTCTACATAATTCCTTCTATTTCAAAAAGGAACTCTCCTTTTTAAAAATGTCATTTAACTGTACAAAATAAAAGAAACAATTTCATAATTTGCTACACAGGTTAGAAGAAAATATTTATCAAATATTTTGTTTGGGATTATTTCCATGCAATGTCACCATTATTACCTTCCTAATGTCACTAAAATCATGCTGTTTAGATAAGGGTTCAAAATGAGTACAACTTCCAGAAAGCATCTCTTTTTGATATAATTACAGGAAACTCTGAACTTAACT
Organism: Alexandromys fortis; assembly: GCF_014885135.2. Classification (NCBI taxonomy): domain Eukaryota; kingdom Metazoa; phylum Chordata; class Mammalia; order Rodentia; family Cricetidae; genus Alexandromys; species Alexandromys fortis. The sequence goes on from NW_026068365.1 coordinate 1,083,701, forward strand.
TTGCTGATTTTCAGTTGTTGGAGCCAGAGTGAATGAATGGTGATGAGAGGAATCTAAAATAATCAGATCACTTGGAAGTGCCAGGAAACCACTTAAACCATCATCACAAAATCAAAATGAAGCAGCACATAGTGATATTAATAATATTTTATGTAAGTTAGAGCCTGAATAAGCCAGAGAAGTTTTGCTATGAATAATTTCTGCATGAAGATACTGGAGAAGACATGTTATTCTTAGACACTCTATATAGATAGAATCTTATTTCATTATGAAAAACAGGCAGGGTTGGTTAGGACTTTACTGCATACAAGTGGGGACACTGAGACAATGGGGATGTTCTATCGGGAACTCAGCAAGGCCAGCTGGCCTGGGTCTGAAAAAGCATGGGATAAAACCGGACTTGCTGAGCATAGTGGACAATGAGGACTACTGAGACCTCAAGAACAATGACAATGGGTTTTTGATCCTACTGCACATACTGGCTTTGTGGAAGCCTGGGCAGTTTGGATGATCACCTTACTAGACCTGGATGGAGGTGGGTGGTCCTTGGACTTCCCACAGGGCAGGCAACCCTGATTGCTCTCTGGGCTGAGGAGGGAGGGGGACTTGATTGGGGAAGGGGGAGGGAAATGGGAGGCGGTGGTGAAGAGGAGGCAGAAATCTTTAAGAAAGAAAGAAAGAAAAAGAAAGAAAGAAAGAAAGAAAGAAAGAAAGAAAGAAAGAAGGAAGGAAGGAAGGAAGGAAGAAAAGAAGGAAGAAAAGAAGAAAGAAAGAAATATATAGTTTGTTACACCTTTTAAATCATTGATTTTATTTTTGAGATTATTGTATTGTTACATCACTACTACTTTCCCTTTCTTCCCTCTGAACTCTCCCATGAAATCCTCTGTGATGGTTATTCTTCATTGTCAATTTCAATACATCTGTAACTAACTAAATCCCAAGTGTCTGGGCATAACTTTGAGAGTTTTTTTCTTGATTTAATCATTTGAAGTAGAAAGACACATTCTAAATCTGGACTGTGGTAGCCTACACAAAGAACATGGGAGCCCCAGCAGCCAGTCAGCGTGTAATTCTCCTGCAGCCAGGCCCATTGACCACGACCTGCAACTGCAGCAGAGGGCCCAGATGGTACAACCCCCACCTGCACCAACTGGAGAAATAGGGAAGTGGCAGCACTCCAGGCTGGACTTCCACACTATAGGCCCTAGGTCGGGGGTGGGGGGGGATGCTTCCCATGCCCCTCCCCCACACATTCCAGCACCAGCAACCAGCCAGAAGGCAAGTCTTCTATGGCCAGACAACTCCACCACCATCCTTAGCTGCATCAGAGGGCCCAGGAGGCACACACACTACCTGCACCTACTGGAGGAAGAGTAGCATCAGTTGGGGGGAGGACAGAGGAGGAAAGCAATGAAAGAGATAATTTGATAGAGGGAGACATTATGGGATTAGGGAGATACCTGATGCTAGGGAAATTCCCAAAATTCCACAAGCATGACCCAAGCAAATACTCCAAGCAATAGTGGAAACCATGCCTGAACTGGCCTTCCCTAGTAATCAGATTGATTGTCACCCTAATTGCCATCATAGAACCTTCATGCACTAACTGATGGAATCAGATGCAGAGCTAAGCTCTGAGCTCCTGGAGTCCATTGAAAGAGAGAGATGAAGGGCTATAAGAACAAAGGGGTCAAGATCATAATGGGGAAACATACAGAGAAAGCCAACCACAGCAAGTGGGAGATCATTGCCTCTGGACTGAAAGCTGGGGAACCTGCAGAGGACTGAACTAGGCCCTGTGAATGTGGATAACCATTCTGTGGCTTAGACAGTCTGTGGGCACGCTAAAAGTGGGACCAGCATTTATCCCTCGTCCATGAACTGTTTTTTTGGAGCCCATTCCCTATGGAGAGATAACTTGCTCGGCCTCAATACAGGGAGAGGTGCTTGGTCTTGCCTAAACTTGATATGCAAGGCTTTGTTTATTCCCCATGGAAAGCCTTACCATTTCTGAGAAGTGGATGGTGATTGTTTGGGGAAAAGGTGGGGACAGAAGCAGGTAGAGGTGAGGAAAGGTGAACTGTGGTTGGTATGTAAATTTAAAAAAAAAAACTTTAAATAAATAATTTAAAAAGGACATGAAGGATGCTCTTTCCTGAATTGGTGGTTGGGTTGGGGAAAGGTCAGGGAGTTGTGTGTGTGTGGGGGGGGGAGTGGGAAGAGGGGAGAGAATAGAAGCTGCTGTTAGCATTTAAATTAATTTAAAAAACAGATTTTTTTTTTTTTTTTTTTTTTTTTTAGAAAAGGACATGGATGAAGCTCTTGCTCTTTTCTGTCTGGCAAGTGCAGTTCTTTACTGGTTGTTTTAGAGTCTACAGTTTTGGTATTCTGACATACACTGAAGAACAGATGAGACATCTAGCCTCTTGGACAAAACAACTTTTTGATTTGTGGTCTTCCCCTTGAAAGACAGACGTTTTTGGAATAGTCAGAGAACACCCTGTAAGGCATTCTAACAAATTCCTAATTCTTTCTGTTGTGTTTCTCTACAAAACCCTAACTAATACACCCTCCTTAATCTATTTGGAATTAATGGTCTCTTTTATTATTATTATTGCATGTATATATATATACATACATTTATAGATATGCATACAATAATAATTAGTAAGAAAAGAGACCATAAATACATACACATATTGTGCAGTAATAATGTACATATATTATATAACAATATTGCATATATAATACAATAATATACATATATCTATATCTTATTTTTTTCTAATGCTGTGAAAGGACATCATAACCATGGCAATTCTTATAAGGAAAATATTCAATTATCGTGGCATCTTACAATTCCAAAATTACCATAATGGTTGGGAGCATGACTGCATGAAAATAGACATGATATTGTAGATATATCTGAGAGTCCCACATCTTACAGGCAATAGGAAGATGACTTACTCATTCTGCAGTATACTGAACATGGGAAATTTTAAAACTCACCCTGACAGTGACACACTTTCTCCAACAAGTCCTTAACCACTCGAACAAAGCCACACCTCCTAATAGTGCATCTCCCCATGGGAGCCAATTACATTTAAACTACCACAATATAATGTAATTCCTAAATATAACCTGCTTAATCTGTATAAGTTTAATTGTGTATTTTTAGGAATGACTATTTGGTATTGGATAACCATTTGGAGAGATCTTCCCTGGGGAAGACTATTTCTGTCGCTATTAGCATTTCTTTATTTCCAGTAGTCCTTTGTGTATGCTTGAGGCCTTGTAGGCTTTCCGCGTTCCAATCCAGGATGTTTATTGTTATTATCCCTGTTTATTTCATATTTAGGCAGTCATGTTAGTGAGATTTTATGGATGTAGCTTCTGAAATTGCTTGGAGACTAAATAACACCTAGGTCTCAGGAAATTTTGTGAAAGGGTAGGGATTAAGATTTTTAAGAGGCAGGAGATCAGAGAATTTATTTGATGCATTTTAACATAATGACATGGGAACAAACAGAATTTCTTAATATTATATTGATAATATATTAATTGATAGAATCATACTAAACAATAATCTTTTACTTGTGTGTAGGTCAGAAGGAGCTGAGTTCCTTAAGTTTTCTATTTTTTTCTGGATTGTTTTAGTGTGAGTTATCTATTTGTCTTTATTTAGATTTTGTCTAGAAGTGTGAGTCTTAAATGTCAGCATGAATTAGAGTCATCTGGAAGGCTTTTCAAAACACTGGTTTCTGAATGCTATACCAGAGATTCTGGTTCAGTAGGCTTTGGTGTGAGTGCAAGAATGGGAATGAATAAAAAGTTCCAAATGATGCTAATGATGCTAATTGATTCTGGATACATAGTGATAAACACTAACTTCTTTTAAGGTCTGTGAAGAATTTTTCTGGTAATTTCATTGGCATTGCATTAAATCTGTAGATTGCTTTTGGTAAGATTGCCATTTTTCCTATATTAATTCTAAAACCTGTACTCCACAAAATTAGAAAACTTAAAAGAAACTTTTTGAATAAATATCACCTACCAAAATTAAATCAAGAGAAGATAAGGAAATTAAACAGACCTGAAGAAATAGAAACAGTCATCAAAATCTCCCAACCAAGAAAAAAAAAACCCAGGAACAAATGGTTTCATCTCAGAATTCTAGAAGATTTTCAAAGAAGAACTAATACCAATACTATTAATACAATAGAAAGAGAAGGAATATTGCCAAATTATTTATATGAGGCCACAATTTCTCTGATACCCAAACCACAGAAAGACATTACTAAGAAAGAGAATTACAGACCAATCTTACTCATGAACATTGATGCAAAAATACTCAATAAAATACTGTCAAATCAAACCCAAGGACACATTATAACTGTTGTTCCTTTTGGAAACTACAGCTCCCAGATTCCTCCTGGATTACGGATACCTGCGCGCGTGCGCGTGCACAGGTGCAGGTCATTTCTCCCAGATACCCTTGCGCTTCTCGTTAAAAAGCGAGCTTCCACGAGGTCTCACTCTCTCTTGCCCTTTACCCTTGTGTGTCTTGCACACCTGTCCCTTATCGTGTCCCCCTCCCCCTCATTAAATTGCACCCACGTGGGAGCCGTGTGTCTGTGTCTCCTTTTGCACGTGTCTTGTCTGTCCTGTGTTTGTCTACACACACACCCGCTTTAAAAGAATAATATTTTGGTGCCGTGCGTAACCGACTCAGGGACTTCTTCATGCTGGATTCTCCACCTCAGGACTGGGCTCCGGGCTTCTGGCGCCTCCCAAAGTCCGGGGCCTCATGCCGGACACAAAGTCACAACCGAGACCTGCAGCCAGCTCCAACTGCTCACCATGGCCATCTCCAACTGACACCAACTAATTCGTGAGTTTACCCCACTGGCTCCTCTTTCCCTGTTAAGCCTGGAGAATGACCGGCTTTCTCTGGCGCGTCCTGGGTTGAGTTGCTTAACCCCTCCCCCTCCTCCTTCTCTCGGCCTTGCGCCCTTGGCTAAATTTGGTTCTGCCCACCACTGAGAACTTGGTGTTCTCAGCCTTTCTCCCCGGGAATTTGGTATTCCTGGCTTTCTTCCTTCTTTCTTCCTTCCTTCTTTTTCTGCTTCACGTGCGGGCTTGCTAATGGAGCAAGCACCTTTGGCTGTACGGTCAGCCCCAAAAGGGCGTAACTGTCTCCTCCCAGCCGGGTCTGTTTCCCTTCGGTTGCTGGGCTCATGCCAGTTTCGCCCATAGCACGGCCTTCTGATTACACGGACGCCTGTAACCAGAACTGCTGCGCACGTGGCACCTCTGTGTGCCTCCGGCGGTCAGCTCCACGATTTGCCATGGGTTCTAGGCCACCCAAGACTATACCCCCTACTTCCCCTCTCAGTCAGTTCCTGGAATCTCTAAATCCTCATGCTTTAATCCCCTCTATCAAAATGACCAAGCTCACGCGTCTTTGCTCCAAGACTTGGCCCCGTTATAAATTACAGGGTGATCTCCGCTGGCCTTCTCAGGGTTCATTTGACCCCGATGTCTTACGTGAGTTAGCCAATTTTTGTCATTGCTCAGCCAAATGGAAGGAAATGATGTATATCATGGCATTCTTTTACATGGCCCTAAAGACTGATCCGTCTATGGCTTCTCATTGTTCACCTGCCCACATGTTTCTGGCAATGTCTTCCCCACAGGATCCCTTCATGATAAAGGTCTTGGAGACAACAGGAATACAAGGAACATGCCTAAACATAATAAAGGCAATATACAGAAAGCCAACACCAAACATCAAACTAAATCAAGAAGCTTCCAGCGATCTCACAAAATCAGAAACAAGACAAGGTTGTCCATTCTTTCCAAATCTATTCAATATAGTTCTTAACGTTCTAGCTAGAGCAATCCAGAGGATGCAAATCATAAAAGTCAAATACTCACTATTTGCTGATGATATGATAGTTATGTAAGTAACTCAAAAATTCTACCAAGGAACTTCTATAGCTCATAAACAATTTCATTAATGTAGCAGGATGCAGCATTAACTCAAAAAAAAGTAACTCTCCTATACTCAGATGATAAAAGGAATGAGAAATAAATCAGAGAAACATCACCCTTAACAATAGCCAAACAAGTGGAAGATTTGTATGACCAAATTACATTCTTAAATATTTATCATGATACCCACAGAGGAATGTGTCAATGCTAATCATAAAATTTTATTTTCATGAAAGATAGAGACAATTATATTAAACTACAACCTAATAAGCTGAAGAGACAAATTGATCACATAGTAGCTAGTTAAAACTGTTGCAACTACAAAAGAAAAAAAAAAGTGTACCTATGGAACAAACTCATTGAGCAAGAGAGTTTGGAACAATAGTAAGATTCAGAGGATGTGGTGTGTTACATGTGGAATTGTGCTGCCTAGAAATAGCAGATAGCATATGTGTGAAATACCACAGAAATGGGTGCCTCAATATGAGGTCAAGAAGCAAAACTAAAATATACATGTTAATATTGATGGTAGAAATCTCAAGAACCTCAAACCCTAAACAAAGAACTAAAAGCTCCTAAATAATTCTTACAGTAGGAGAAATTGACCTCCCCTGGAAAGACTACAGCAGTTGATTATCAAATATAAAACATTCCTAAAGAATATATACATGCAAGTAATAATAAACAAACATTGTGATGTGTATTTTGTATTTCACAAATTAAGAAAAAAATAAGGGAACAATGGTGATTATATGTGAAAAGCTTTAGAGAGAAGAAATAGAAGGGGGAAATTATGCAAATATATTATCATCCCCCCAAAAGTACCATGAAAAATAAAGACATGAATTTAACTGTACTTTGCCTTCAGAAGGAAGTGGAATGGAGCAGGGATGAGCTCAGTGATTATTATTAAAATTACCATTATAAAAACAGAATATTGAAATGGTAAATGTAAAGAAATAAAAGAAAATAGGAAGGTTCTGGAGACAGTTATCAGGAAATATTTTTTCTAGGAAATATATATACGTATCTATTGAAAGCAATGAGTTCACAAGTTGAAATGATTTTTTTTTATTTTGATTTCTTTTTTGTTGTTTTAGGATGCAGAGTTTCTCTGTACTTTTTGATCATGCCTGTAATTTGTTCTTTATACCAGACTGACCTCAAACCCACAGAGAACCACCTGTCTCTGCCTTCTGAGTGTTGGAATTAAAGGTGAGCACCACCACTGCCTAACATCTTTTGGTTTCTATTTAACAATATGTAAAATCATAGCATGGGGAAATTATGTGTATGTTTATGTATATTTTAAAAAAAAATAAAATGTCACTGAGATTAAAATTAGATCATTCAACAATTCTGTTCTAAAAGGAAATTATATTTATGGATCTGATTTCTACAAGTAAATGAAATATGTCATAAGTGTAAAACAGTATAAAAGACTATTACTCATTTACCATTGTTACTAAAAGTCAAAGTTTACAGTGTGTTAGCTACAAGTATAATTCCCCATTAATTATGATTAAGATAACAAAAAATAACTATATGTACCCTTAAAAAATCATAAAATCTCTTTATTTTCTGAAAATGTAAATATTTTATTATGTTAACTACAACCAAAGCACCTCTTCTAGTAGTTAATTGACATTTGAAAATTATTGCCGGGCAGTGGTGGCACACGCCTTTAATCCCAGCACTTTGGAGGCAGAGGCAGGTGGATCTCTGGGAGTTTGAGGCCAGCCTGGTCTACAAGAGCTAGTTCCATGACAGGCACCAAAGCTACAGAGAAACCCTGTCTCGAAAAAACAAGAAAAAAAGAAAAAATATATATGTATTGTTTATACTAAAATGAATTATACACTTATTTAGAATCTTCATCCTTATACATAGTAAATGTTGATCTTTCTACTCAAAGCATAGAAATGCTGAAATAAGTTTATCTTCTGAAATTAAATTTTAAAAATTTCAAATGGATTAAATGGGATTGATTAGCATTTATCTTAAAATTAGTCATTAAATATAACCATACCAAAATAAGTATTTTGTGAAATAATAATAACATGTCAATAAGAAAACTCTTGAAAGTCACAGAAAAAATTATCTGGAATTTTAATATTTCAAAAACAGGTTCAAAGAGAAACAGCTTTATCAGCTGTAAATGCAAATTTGATGTCACTGAGGACCTTATATTTTGGTCATCATAATTATCAAAACATGCAGATTTGCGTTAATGCCTAATAATTTATGTAGGAGAATATAGATAATGAATGTAAAATATATTTTATGCTTGATATTTGTAATTCTTCGCAGGATTTATTAGTGAATTGTGATATTGTGAAAGGTGGTTGACAAAAGTCACTTTCCAGGAATCAGAAAAAAATGTAGATACATTAACATATGGTTTTGTGAACTTAAATCTAAAAGTACCAGATGATGCAATAACCCTAAGAGAAACAGTAAATCTATAGCATGAAAAGATCATTAACTATTATTAAATAATTTTAATTGTTGAAAAGTTGGTTATAAAAATAATGCATGTTTACAAATAAATTAAATCTTTAGAGTCAGTAATTTATAAGTTAGTAATTTATGTTACCAATTTAATGAGAGGAAAATGCATTCAAAACTCATTAATAGAATTTGTGCAGCACTATTATAGGAGAGAACAGAGCTAGGAGGAGATTGATGCAAATTAATTTTCAAAGAAGGTAATTAGAAATAAGTCATTTCCAAGTTGATTAGTAATTTATAGATACTATATATATTTTTTTTTCATAGTGTGATTTTAGAAATACCATATTTTAAAAATGTCATAATCTTAAAGACATTAAAACACCTTCAAAGAAGGGAATGAATAACATATAATAATAGTTTGAATATATGAAACAAAAAATACTTAGAAGAGATATAATGAAATATTAAGGCATACACATACCCAAATATATTTGCATACATAGAGCAAAAAATGTATAAATTAGAATTCTAAATTATCATGTGTATATCATTTCCTAAATATATATATACAATTATAATATTAATCACAAATATTAGAGAATGAAAAATAAGAACAAAACAAATCACAATGAAAGATGAACAACATTGAGCAAAATCATACAAAATGCTATGATATCATTAAATTAAGTCCTTCTGTGTGTGTGTGTGTGTGTATAGTATGTATTTCCATGTATATATAATAAAATATGTCTTGAATACAAAGAAAACTTACAAAAATATGAAAAATAACAAAGCTTATTAAGAGTTCCAATTAGGCCAATGATTCATAAATTCCTTATGTCCATTTACTGAGAATTTTCCAGAGATAGAATAGTAGAAGTTTGATATATGTGTACATATTTGAGCATTCAGAGTTATTTATATATTTTGAAAAATTATGAGTTTCTGCATTAATTGCTACCCATTTCCAAAAACTAAGCTACTCTGATAAAAGTTGAAATCAGCACAAATTTAGCAGTATAAAAATATGTAGGAAGTATTTTGACAACTTAGCTACTGTGCAAAACAACCAGAATGAATTCCTACCACATTCCTCTGATCTTCAGTTTCATAGACTTTGGATCAGGCCTACAATACCCAACATGAAACCCCCCCTGTGAGGTATTGACACAATCATGTCAGTGCTACAGCAAGTATGATCCAATATTGGTTAGGACCACAGAGGTTTCTTCTCCTACAACGCCTTCACGCCAACTTTTGGTACTATGCATACAAGTCAACAACAACATAGTATCTTATTAAGTTTGAGATTTGTTTTTCTATACTTTGCATCCAAAGTAAGTGATGTGTTCAGCAAGAGATTTGTCATGTGGTTATTGTGGAAAATCTTGAGCCTATCCTGATTTGCTGGGACTAGACTTTCCATTCAATAACCATTGTATCCTAAAAACAGTGATTTACAGTAATGAAGGGTAAAGCTGAAGTTATTTTATAAATACTTTATAAATGTATGCCAAATGTATAATGTATATCTTATATAATTTTAATTACTAACTGAGGATATTTCTTATAGACTTCCTTATAGTGCCTTAGCTTTGGATAACTCATATTCTACTCTCTCATCTCCCTACTCTCTCATCTCCCTAATGCTTATCTCTACTTAAACCCTTAACAATTAATGTATCTCTTCTCTCTTTTCATATCACATATATTCTACTGTTATCTATAACTGAATTTTTACTTGGTTTTGAAGATCATAGATTTCCACATGACTTTTATACACACCATTTATTTTAACTAAGCCTTCTACAAGCATCTCTTTTTTCCCATTTCCCCTCTACTTAATTCTTGAATATTTGTGTCCCTGGTATTTTCTTCTTTACTTTCCTTTCACCTGCAGTTTACTGTGATCCCTGTCTTATGAAATAAATCATTCCCTTCTTCCTGACATTCACATATACTACAGGTTAAACATAAAAAAACATAACATTTTGATTCATATATGAGATAAAATATGTGCCATTCACCTTCTTGTGAATATTAAATTCACAAGAGTTTAGTATAATTATACCAGGTCCATCCATTTACCTCCAAATTTCTCATTATTTTTTTCCTTTTCTGGAAATAATTTAACATTGTGCATGTGACCTATTTTTTCTTATCCATTTTTAGCTTACAAATATCATTCATGCTTTATTCTATTTTCTAGATATTTTGAACCTAGATACAATGAAAACAGATATCTGGTATCTCCATAGTGGAAATATATTCTTCGAGATATATGACTAGAAGAGATATAATACAGCTATATAATAGCTAGCTCTATTTCTATTCTTTTGAAAAGTTAAGGATTGATTTTCAGAGCGACCACAACAGTTTACACTTAAACTAATAATGCATATGAAGACTACTTACCTATATCATACAGACAAGACTAACATGAACTCACAGAGTTCTTCCTGAATTTCCTTCTAGGATTAAAGCTGTGAGTTATGTCCAGCAGAATCTTACAGTAACTTTAATTAATGTGCCTTTGTTTTACAGTTGAGGTTGTTAAACTTTCTTTTAGTGTTTACTGACCATTTGTCTTCCTTGTTTTGACAATTTTTTTCCCATGTTTTATTATTTCCGTTTTTATTCTAGTCAAGATGGGCACTGTTTGCTGGCCATGGCTGTCTTCTGGTTTGACTTTCAGACTTGGTGAATGTATTTCATTTCTCTTTTTTTATAGTTTAAATCTTTTTGTTTGTTTTATTTTATTTTATTTTTTTTAGTTGTTGCAAAAAAATTTCTGCCTCCTCCCGGTTTCCCATTTCCCTCCAACTCCTCCCACACATCGCCCCCTCCCCTCCCTTCTCTCCCCCTCTCCCCCTCCCCCACTTCATTTCCCCCTCCCTCTCGAGATTGAATAGCAGTCCAGATTCCCTGCCCTGCAGGAAGTCCAAGGTCCTCCCACTTCTATCCAGGGCCAGGAAGGTGAGCATCCAAACAGGCTAGGCTCCCACAAAGCCAGTTCATGTATTAGGATCAAACCTAGTGCCATTGTCCTTGGCTTCTCATCAGCCTTCTTTGTCCGCCACGTTCAGAAAGTCTGGTTTCATCCCATGCTTATTCAGTCCCATTCCAGCTGGCCTTGGTGAGCTCCCAATACATCAGTTCCACTGTCACAGTGAGTGGGTGCATCCCTCGTGGTCCTGACTTCCTTGCTCATGTTCTCCCTCCTCCTGCTCTTCATTTGGATCTTAAGAACTCAGTCCGGTGCTCCAATTTGGGTCTCTGTCTCTATCTCGATCCATCGCCAGATGAAGCTTCTAAGGTGATATACAAGATATTCATCTATATGGCTATAGGATAGGGACATTTCAGGTTCCCTCTCCTCAGTTGCTCAAGGTACCAGCTGGGGACCTCTCCCTGGACACCTGCGAGCCCCTCTAAAGTCCCAAGTCTCTTGCCAACCCTAAGATGGTTCCCTTAATTAGGATACATATTTCTCTGCCCCGTGCCCAAAATTTCTTTATCCCAACCATACTATTCCCCTAAGTTCCCCCCATTCTCCCATTCTCACGTTTCTCACCCCATTTCCCCTTAGCCTCATGGCACCACACCCCCAAGTTCCTAGGTCTTGCCCGGCAATCTTGTCTACTTCCCATATCCAGGCAGATGACTATATGTTTTTCTTTGTGTTCACCTTCTTATTTAGCTTCTCTAGGATCACAAATTATATGCTCAATGTACTTTATTTATGGATAGAAACCAATTATGAGTGAGTAAAACCCATGTTCATCTTTTTGGGTCTGGGATACCTCACTCAGGATAGTGTTTTCTATTTCCATCCATTTGCATGCAAAATTCGAGAAGTCATTATTTTTTACAGCAGAATAGTACTCTAATATGTATATATTCCATACTTTCTTCATCCATTCTTCCATTGAAGGGCATCTAGGTTGTTTCCAGGTTCTGGCTATTACAAATAATGCTGCTATGAACATAGTTGAACAAATGCTTTTGTCATATGATAGGACATCACATGGGTATATTCCCAAGAGTTGTATTACTGGATCTTGGGGTAAGTTGATCCCGAATTTCCTGAGAAATCAACACACTGATTTGCAAAGTGGTTGCACAAGTTTGCATTCCCACCAGCAATGGATAAGTGTACTCCTTATTCCACAACCTCTCCAGCAAAGGCTATAATTGGTGGTTTTGATTTTAGCCATTCTGACAGGTGTAAGATAGTATCTCAAAGTTATTTTAATGTGCATTTCCCTGATCACCAAGGAGGATGAGCATGACCTTAAGTGTCTTTTGGCCATTTGAATTTCTTCTGTTGAGCATTCTCTCTTCAGTTCAGTGCCCCATTTTTTAATTGGGTTATTTAGCATTTTAAAGTATAGTTTGGATAGGGGTTTATTAATCTTTTTGATTTTCTCCAAGAACCAGCTTTTTGTTTCATTGATTCTTTGGATTGTTTTTGTGTTTCCATTTTGTTGATTTCAGCTCTCAGTTTGATCATTTCCAGTCTTCTACTCCTCTTAGGTAAGTCTACTTATTTTTTTTTTCTGGAGCTTTCACGTGGGCTGTTAAATCTCCAATGTGTTCTTTTTCCTTTTCTTTAAGTGGGCACTTAGTGCTATGAACTTTCCTCTTAGCACTACTTTCATATTGTCCCATAGGTTTGAGTGTGTTGAGTATTTATTTTCATTGAATTCAAGAAAGACTTTACTTTCTTTCTTTATTTCTTCCTTGATCCAGGTGTGGTTCAGTAGTTGACTGTCCAGTTTCCATGAGTTTGTAGGCTTTCTAGGGGTAGCATTGTTGTCGAATTCTAACTTTAATCCATGGTGATCTGATAAGACACAGGTGGTTACTAATTATTTTTTGTAACTGTGTAAGTTTGCTTTGTTACCGAGTAAGTGGTCAATTTTTGAGAAGGTTCCATGAGCTGCAGAAAAAAAGGTGTATTCTTTCCTATTTGGGTGGAATAATCTATAGATGTCTGTTAAGTCCATTTGATTCATTACCTCCCTTAATCCCCTTATTTCTCTGTTACTTTTCTGTCTGATTGACCTGTCCATTGGTGAGAGAGGAGTGTTGAAGTCTCCTACTATTAGTGTGTGTGGTTTGATTACTGCTTTGAGTTTTAGTAATGTTTCTTTTACATAAGTGGGTGCTTTTATATTAGAGGCATTGATATTCAGGATTGAGACTTTGTCCTGATGAATTGTTCCTGTTATGAATAAAGTATGTTCCTCTCCATCTCTTCTGATTGGTTTTAGTTTGAAGTCAACTTTGTTAGAAATTAGTATGGCCACACCTGCTTGTTTCTTAGGTCCATTTGCTTGATAAACCTTTTCCCAGCCCTTTACTCTGAGTAGATGTCTGTCTTTGTGTTTGATGTGTGTTTCTTGTAAACAGCAGAATGATGGATCCTGTTTTCGTATCCAATCCCTTAGCCTGTGCCTCTTTATAGGTGAGTTGAGTCCATTGATATTAAGTGATATTAATGACCAATGGTTGTTAACTCCGGTCATTTTTTCTTTTTCTTTTTTTTTTTTTTTGGTAGTAGAGTTTGTGTGTTTCCCTTCTTTGAGTTGCGCTGGTGAAGGGACTCTAGATGTCTGAGTTATTGTGGTCATTGTTGGACTCCTTGGTTAGTGATTTTCCTTCTATTACTTTCTGTAGGGCTGGATTTGTGGCTACGTATTGTTTAAATTTGTTTTTATCTTGGAAAATTTTGTTTTCTCCATTTATAGTGAATGAAAGCTTGGCTGGGTATAGTA
>NW_026068365.1:1098022-1105807 GCF_014885135.2 Alexandromys fortis
ATGTTTTCACTTTTTTTTTTTTTTTTTTTGGTTTTTCGAGACAGGGTTTTTCTGTGGTTTTGGAGCCTGTCCTGGAACTAGCTCTTGTAGACCAGCTGGTCTCAAACTCACAGAGATCTGCCTGTCTCTGCCTAACAGTTTTCACTTTTATACAGAATTATTTTAATTTCAAGAGATCTGATTTGTCAACTGCTAATGTTAATTTCTGTGCTATAAGAATCTTTTAAATACATTCCATCTCCATAAGCATAAGGTAAAACTTGTTTATTATATTCTCTCTAATATTTTCAAGAGCAAAATTTATTTTACAGTCCTTTATGCAACTTGAGTTTTTTGCAGGGTGATGGAAACAGGCTCAGTTTCTTTTTTCTGCACGTTTAAATCCATGATTCCTAAGCTCTACAATATATATTTGTGCAAAAAGCATGTTGATTCATTACATAAATTTATATTTGAGTCTGCTATTTAATTCTATTGGTATATCTTTATTTTGTATTTATACCCAGCTTTTTTTTTTTTTCTACTAGGACTCTGTAGTTTAATTTAAAACAAATTATATTTGCTTCCAGGAGGCACAGTCAGAATATTTAGTCTGAGATAAAATTTGGCATTTTATATCAAAATTTTCTAATCATAGAAGTATGTAGCAACTTGATATTTTCCAAATAACCATATTCAACAAGTATTTCTTTGTTGGCCATATTGATACTGATATTATCTTTGAAAAGGTATAATATTCTTTCTTATAGAATCTGACATAATTTTGGTTCTGAAAATAATAGAGTTTATGAAAGAAAAATATTTTCTTTACACAATGTAACACTGATACTTTTAGCTCTTGACTGTCATTGTTCAAATTCAGCTACTATTAAATTTTTTTTCTATAATTTATTTATGATTCTACCATAGGCCTAAAGATCATGGATGTAGTCAATCATGGACTAAGCTCTTCTAATTAATAATGAAAAAATAAATATTTCTTGTTGTGATTTCATCAAGTATTTTGTAATGAATTTGAAATATATCTAATATAAAATGAGTAAATAAATGTTAGCAAGAGTTTGATTTCTCAAGAAAAAAATTAATGGAAATTATTATTGTTGAGAGAGAAGATTTTACACCCCCATACTGTACAGCTTATTTATTTTTCAAGGAACATGCAATATTCATTTCAAAAATTTAACGTTGCTATCAATATTTTGTTTTTCTTATCCATTCTAGCAGGTATAAGATGGTATCATAGAGATATTTCAGTGATGGCTATGGACGTTTTTCAGCCATTGTGACTTTTCTACTGAGAATTCTCTCTTACATCTTTAACCTATGCTTTAATTGGATTATTTCTCATTTTTATGTCTAACTTCTTGAGTTCCTTATACAGTTTGGAGTTCATCACTCTTTCCGATATGGGGTTGGCGAATATTTTTTCCCATTCTGTAGGTTGATAATTTTTCTCTTGATAGCATCTTCTGCCTTACAGATGGTGATAAATCTGAAAGTTTCTTTATTTAACAGAATTGCTTTAGCATTCCTGGGTTGTTATTCCATATTAAGTTGGGTATTATTTCTTGATATCGGTAAGGAACTGTATTAGGGACTTTTATGGTGACTGCAATGAATCCATAGATTATTTTTGGTTAGACTAGAAGTTTCTATGTTAATCCTACCACTCTAACACCAGAGGAGACATTTCCACTTTTTGATATATTATTTAATTTCGGTTTTCAAAGACTTAAAGTTTTTGTCAAACATGTTTTTCACTTATTTGGTTAGAGATACCCCAATATATTTTATATTATTTTTGGCTATTTTAAAGGGTATTGTTTATCCGATGTCTTTCTCAACACAATTATTATTTGTATATATGAGAGCTACTGACTTTTCATACCCTCTTGATCTCCTTTTGTTACCTTATTTGTCTAGTTAGAATTTCCTGTACAAAAGTGAATAGATATGGAGACAGTGGACTGCCTTGTCTTGTTCCTAATTGTAGTGTAATTGTTTTGAATTTCTCTGCATTTAATTTGATGCTAGATGTTAGCTTGTTGTATATTACCTTTATTATGTTTGGGTATTTTTATTGTATTCCTGCTGTTTCAAAGATCTTTCTCATGATGGGTTGTTGTGCTGAAATAGGAGTGGTGGGGCTGCGTCCCCAGCACCCCGGCCGCCTGCTAGCTCATGCCCGAAATAACAACACACAAACTGTATTCATTTAAAGACTGCTTGGCCCATTTCCATCTAGCCTCTTCTAGGCTAATTCTCGCACCTGGAATAGCCCATTTCTAATAATGTGTGTAAGCACCCCAAGGTGCGCTTACTGGGAAGATTCTAGCCTAAGTCCATCCTGGGTCTGAGCTTCATTGTGTGTGTCTCGGAAAGCAGAGCTATCTCGCGTCTGTCTGAGGAGTCTTACCTCACTTCCTCTTCCTCCTGTTTACTCCTCCCATCTATGTTTTAACCTATCAGGGCAAGCAGTTTCTTTCTTTAATTAACCAATGAAATCAACAGATTGATATATGACACTCCCACATCAGTGTTGGATTTTCTCAAAGACTCCTTCAGCATCTAATGATATGATCATAGTTTGTTTTCCTTTCAGTTTGTTTTTACAGTGAATTATATTGACAAGGAAACTTACTTGGTCCTTGTGGATGATTTTTGATATTTCCTTGGATCCTAGGTGCTAGAATTTTATTGAATATTTTTTTTATCAATGTTCATTAGGGATATTTTTTTGTAATTCTGTTTTATGTTCCATCTTTGTGTGATTTGGGTATCACTGTAACTGTAGCCTAATAAAAAGTATTTGACAATGTTTCTTTCTCTCTCTGGTCTGCAAAAATCTGAGGAGAATTGGTAATAGCTCTTCTTTAAAATTCTAATAGAATTCTGCACTAAAACAGTCTGACTCTGGGCCTTTTTGATTGGGAGATTTTTAATGATTGCTTCTATTTCCTTAGTTGTTATACATGTATTTATATTGGTTTTCTGGTCTTGATTCAATATTTGTATGTTATACCTATGAAAAACTGAACATTTCCTTCCGATTTTACAATTCGGGGAGTACAGTTTTTGGAGTCTGTTGTCATATCCCCCCTTTTTTTTCTTTTAGTTAGTTTTTATAAGCGTTTATCTATCTTGTTGATTTTTCTCAAAGAACCAACTCTTTGTTTCATTGATTCTCTATGTTATTTTCTTTGTTTCTATTTTCTTGATTCCAGCCACAGTTTGATTACTTCCTCTTATCTACTCTTTCTATATAGTTAGCTTCTTTTTATTCTAGAGATTTCAGGTGTGCTCTTAAATCACTAGTGTGAGATGTCTTCAAATTCTCTATTTATGTGCTTATTGTCATGATCTTTTCTATTAACACCACTTTTAGAGCGCCCCTTAAGTTTGAATATGTTGTAGAATCATTTTTACCAAGTATGATGATATATTTAATTTCTTTCTTTATTCTTCCTTGACACAGCAGTAATTCAGTTGAGAGTTGTTCAGTTTCCATTATATATTAGGCTGTGGTTTATGTTCCTGAACACTAACTTTTACCCATGAAATTTAATAAGGTACAGCGGTAACATAAATTGCTTTGGATCTAATGTGATTTGCCTTGTGGAGAAGTATGAGGCTCATTTTAGAGAAGATTCCATGAGGTGCTGAGAAGAAAGTATATTGTTTTATCTTCAGATAAAATTTTCTGTAGATATCTGCTAAGTCCATTTGAGCCATAACAACTGTTAGTTCCCTTATTTCTATGTTAATTTTGTGTCTGACAGACCTGTCTATTGGTGAGAGTTGGGTGTTGAAGTCTCCCATTATTAATTTGTGAGAATTGATGTATAATTTCAGCTTTAGAAATGTTTCTTTTATAAATTGGGTACACATGTATTTATAACGGAATGGATGGAATTGAGACTTCATCTGGAATGATGTCTCCTGTGATAAACATGAGATCTTCTCTGTCTCTTTTGAATAATTTTAGTTTGAAATATATTTTGTTAGATTTGCTTCTTAGGTCCATTTGATTGGAAAATCTTCCCCAAACCCTTTACTCAGACATATTGTCTCTCTTTGAATTTGAGGCTTGTTTCCTGTATGCAATAGAAGGATCAATTATATTTCTGTATCCATTCTTGTAGCCTGTGAAGTTTTATTGGCAAATTTAGTCCTTTGATAATAGATACTAATGACCAGTGATGGTTTGTAACAGCGTAAGCGAATGCAGACAGATTGTCAAAATATAGACAGCTTTAATGGAGGAATAGACTTACAGAACCACCGTTCCTGCGGAGACCAGGAAAGCAGAAGCAGCGCTGGGAGCACGCTCGCCAAATTTATAGGCAAACTTTAGCCTGAGGCAAACACGCCCCCTAAGGGGTGTGACTTATCCCTACATCTCCCCCTTTTGTCTAAATAAGACAGAACTAAACCAAATACAAATATATACAATAATAACAAATAATAAATATAACAAACAATATTGAGAATCAAAAGTTTTGCTAAACATTCTATCTCAAGGAGTCTAAATAATGTAGAGAGTAACTACAATTATATAATCTTCAACTCCATCAAAGATCCGAGAAGGGAATAAATATTACTTAACAAACGAGATATATCCAAAATGTGTAACAATTGACAAAGACAACTGACTACCTGGGCAATCACCCAAAGTCTCGTTTGCAATGTTGAGTCAACCAACTTTGGCTAAGGCCTAACATAACTGACATACCATTATTAAAGGCAAGGAACTTTTCAAAACTATCTTACCCTGTCTTGGCAGGATATGACAGTCCTGTTGTATCCATTGATGCACGCTCTGTATCTTTGTCAGTGGTTGAGGTATGGGCTTTTCTTAACCCAAAGGCCAGTTCTGCCAAGAAGACAAGCTCCCAGTGGAGTGTCTTTGGTGCTCAACGTTCTCTCGGGAATAGAGCGGTGTTGCCAGGAGCAATTGTGTCTCACTATCACGAAACTCTGAGTTATATTAAAGGCCATATTCTACAGCTCTCCAAAGAGGTTGAAGATTATCTATCTATACTGAGTATAATCTCTATATATCTAAAGAACCTGATTAGTCTAATTACAAATGACAAACTTAGATGACTATTAATCTATATAATTCTCAATATCTATCTAACTTAAAGACTAAAACAATAAACAACTGTGCAATATATGAAGACAATGATCTTCATCTGTAAACAATGTCATTACATATCAAATGTAAACAATGTTATTACATAAATAGTATCAGAGGTAGAAATGTACATTGTGATATGGTAGATGTATCAATACAATATAAGCATATTCTTATACAAAAATAGAGGTAGGAACACTCACATTCAATATTCAATATGTCAATATACAGAAAACAGTACCAATACAATTTTCTAAAAACAGTAACTCACAAATACCAATCATCCCATCAAACCAGTTAATCCCCCCCCCTTTTTTTTTTTTGAACATACCCCTAATTCCATAAAACATCTCCCCATCCCCTCAACCCCAAACCAACCACTAAAAGATGTCCCTAACCCTGAGGGCAAACTCTGTTGGGAGAGGGGACGTCGTCCTCTAAGATTGCTTCAAGCTGACATGGGGGCGATGTTCTCCTTAGGGGCTCCTGTGAAAGCAAATGATGGTAAAATTCCCAAATTAACCTTTGACCTAAGAAAATTATAACTAGTCCCTGAGCACTTTGAGAAGGTCCGGCCAGAGTGTTGTCAAAAATGTGCACCATTCGAAATTGTCTTGTGCAGTTGGTACCAAAAAACAGGTCTCATATTAGCGCGTAAAAAAGAGAAAAAGAAAAAAAATATTCATGACGTCATAAAAACCAGGTTGAGTTGATGTTGTGGGGCCCCATCTTCATCCTGGAAACTTCAAAAATTACTGTAGGGAAATTTGTTGCTTGTTATGGGAAATTTAAACATTAACAACAAGGACATATTCTGACATATAAAGAAAGACACAGATATGAGGAAAAGCAAAGAAAGTTTATCAAGTATATAATTATCCTCATTCTGTCCCATTTCATGGCTCCTGATCTGAGACAGAAACTCTGAGATATCTCTTATCAACAGGCTTGGAATTGAAGAGGGACTGAGCCATAGTCCAACTCCAAAACCAGCTCTACATATTTATAAAGAAGCGTTCAAAGAGAAAAAAGAAAATATATATATAATCAATACTTACTCATGTTACTGTTGAGTCTTAGTGGGTCGTAACTATTTTCCATCCATCAGTTATTAAATATTCAGGGTCCCTTAAATTCTTTGAAGATCAGTATTTTCCTGTGGAGATAAAAAAAAAAAAAAACCCTGCCCCCAACCTACCTGAATTCCTTACCATCAGTATGCTCGCCATCCTTGTGAATGAATTGTTATTTATCTTTTCCAAATGGCTTTTCTTCTTCATACCGAACCTTTATTAATTTTGACGGTATCCACAATTGTTCCTCACCTGTGGAGATAAGAGCAAAACCCCTTCCCCAACGCAGCACATCTCCTGGCTTCCATTGTGAGGTCAGCACATCCTTGAAATAAACTGGTTGATTTAGTTCAGTAGACTTTTCCATTATCCAATGTCTTTCTGCAGCCGTTGTCCCCTTCTCATTAGCGTTAAGAAAATTCAAGGTTAACAAAGCATTATGTAACCTATTTCTGGGGGTGTTTTCCACCCCTTTCTGTTTATTCAACATATCCTTTATAGTTCGATTTGATCTTTCTATGACTGCTTGACCTGTAGGATTGTATGGTATACCTGTAACATGCTTGATATTGTAATAGTCAAAAAACCGTTTCATTTTCCTAGAGGCATAAGCAGGACCATTATCTGTCTTTATTTGTGTAGGTATACCCATGAT
Organism: Alexandromys fortis; assembly: GCF_014885135.2. Classification (NCBI taxonomy): domain Eukaryota; kingdom Metazoa; phylum Chordata; class Mammalia; order Rodentia; family Cricetidae; genus Alexandromys; species Alexandromys fortis. Next base: position 1,104,888 of record NW_026068365.1, read on the forward strand.
AGCCATGACTTCTAATAAATGAGTGATTACTGAATCAGCTTTTTCTGAACTTAAAGCAGTTGCCCACTGAAAGCCTGAATAAGTGTCAATGGTGTGGTGAACATACTTCAATTTGCCAAATTCTGCAAAGTGAAACACATCCATCTGCCAGATTTCATTCCTTTGGGTGCCCTTTGGATTAGCCCCTGCAGGCAGTGGCGTTTGGTTATAGAAAGAGCAAGTAGGGCATTTCTTTACAATCTCCTTAGCTTGTTGCCATGTGATAGAAAACCCTTTCTTCAAACCTTTGCTATTAACATGATGTTTTTTATGAAATTCAGAGGACTGTAGCACACTACCAATCAATAATTGATCAATGTCTGCATTACCTTGTGCTAGAGGTCCTGGCAGACCCATATGGGATCGGATGTGTGTTATGTACATAGGGCAAAGCCTGTTATTGATCAAATCTTTAACCTGGATAAACAATGAGGTTAATTCTGTATCATCAGGTATAAATTCAGCAGTTTCAATATGTAAAATAACTCTTTTTGCATATTGTGAATCTGTAATTATATTAAGAGGTTCTTTAAAATCCCTTAGCACCATAAGAATGGCATATAATTCTGCCTTCTAGACAGAATCATAAGGACTTTTTTCCACCTTACCCACGTCTTCTGATTTGTAACCTGCCTTCCGTGTTTTATTGGCATCAGTATAGAATGTATGGGCTCCAGTTATTGGAGCATCACGGACGATTCGAGGAAGGATCCAAGAAGTTCTCTTTATGAAGTTAAGCCTCTTGCTTTTTGGATAATTGTTATTAATATCTCCCAAAAAACTAGCACAAGCTCTTTGCCATGGTTCATTATCTTCCCATAATTTCTTTAGTTCATCAGCAGTGAAAGGCACTATAATTTCTGCTGGGTCTATGCCTGCTA
>NW_026068365.1:1109388-1159773 GCF_014885135.2 Alexandromys fortis
GGCCGAAGATGGATGCCCCAACGGTACAGAGGAACTTTGGGTGACTGTCCAGGCAGCGAGATGTCTCTGTCATTTCTAGAGTTTGAAAGTAGCGTATTTCTTGTTTGCTTAGGTAATATTGTATCTTTCTGGACTCTTTGATGGAGTTAAGAATAGTTAGCTATAGTTATAGTTTTCCTTAGTTATGATATAGATCATTGTAATTTTTACTTGATAACTGTTTTGTTATATGTAACTTTGTCTCCGTTAAAGTTAAAGCCTTCTTTTTTTGTTTAAACAGAAAAAGGGGAAGTTATGAGGGAGTGTCATATATCAATCTGTTGATTTCATTGGTTAATTAAATCAAGAAACTGCTTGCCCTGATAGGTTAAAACATAGGTGGGAGGAATAAACAGGAGGAAGTGAGGTAAGACTCCTCAGGCAGACTCTGCTTGGCTCCCAGAGAGACCCAACAGCTCTGCTCTCTGGAGCAGAGATGCCAGGCTCCACTCTCCCAGGCAGCTCAGACCCAGGATGGACATAGGCTAGAATCTTCCCGGTAAGTGCACCTTGGGGTGCTTACACACATTATTAGAAATGGGCTAGTCCAGGTGTGAGAATTAGCCTGTAAGGGCTAGAGTTCATGGGCCAAGCAGTTCTTTAAATGAATACAGTTTGTGTGTTGTTATTTCGGGCATGAGCTAGCAGGCAGCTGGGGTGCTGGGGACGCAGTCCCGCCATTCTTATTTCAACAATGGTTATTTTTTGTTATTTTTTTGGTTTGGGTGGTGGTGGTAGTAGTGTGCTTGTGGTTATGTTTGTGTGTGTGTTGTCTGTGTGTGTGTGTGTGTGTGTTTCACTTCTTTGGGATTTCCTGTGTTTTTATGGGTGTAGCTAAGTTCCAAGGACTGGGATTTTCTTCCTAGTACTTTCTGAATAGCTATTGTTTAAATCTGATTTTGTCTTGAAATATCTTGATTTCTCACTCATGGTAATTGAAAGTTATGCTCTTTAGAGTAGTCTTGCTGGCTTCATTGCTCTCTTAGTGTCGGTAAAATGTCTAGTTAGAAGATTATGACTTTTAGATTTTCCATTCAGAAGTTGGATGTAATTCTGATGTGCCTTTCTTTATATATTACATGGCTTTTTTCCTTGCATCTCCAAATGTTCTTTCTTTACTCTGTATGTTTATTGTTTTGATTATGTGATGAGGGGACTTTTTTGGTCCAGTCTACTTGACATTCCATAAGTTTCTTGTACCTTTATAGAAATGACTTTCTTAAGGTTGGTAGAGTTTTATTCTATGAATTTGTTGATTATATTTACTGGGCATTTGAGCTGAGATTTTTCTCTTTTTACCCCTATTATTCTTAGGTTTTGTCTTTTCATAGTATCCCTAATGTCTGGGGTTCTTTTGTTAGGATTTTTTTTTATTTGATTTAAGATTTTCTTTGACTGATGAATGTATTCTCTCTATATTCTACACCTGTGATTCTCTCTTCCATCTTATACACTCTTGGTGAAGCTTGCATTTATAGTTTCTGTTGGCTCAACAAAACTTTCTCGTTTCAGAATTCCCTGAATTCCCTACAGAGTAGGTCTTGGAGAAACAGAATCCAGTAGGTGTTGACAGTGATGGTGATGCTCGTCATTACAAATGGTGTCAGTTGTGTCTGTGCCTTTTGAATATGCTATGGTTGTGGAGAAGGACTGGCCATGGGAATAATAATGAGCTAGGTGCCTTGAATAGCAGATTGAATTTGTTCTTCTAACTTTTGTGGATTGTATTTGTCCTATAGGGTATGGCAATGAGGTACATAGAATTTGGGTAGTTTCATTTTTAAAAGAATTCTTACTTCATATAATCTTCCTTGTTTAAAGTTGAAGATACTAAACAGATGTAAACAAATGTCACTAAACATTTAGATAAATCACACAAAACAAATGATATTTAAATTATCCTAAAATTGAAATATCTCTTTTATAACATCTAAATCATTGTTTTTTTAAAGACAAAACCACCTGGTGGTATGTGCAGAGACTGTTTCTCTAAACATTCAAGATATATTTCCTCATACTTTTTTTTTTCTTTTTAATAGGCTAACACTATAAGTTTGGGGGGTTGTGGTATATTTAATGGGTTATATCACTCTTTCCATAAAAATAGATGAAAAATAAATCTCACATTTAATTACAAGTTCCTTGACTTTTATAGGTGTTGTTCAGGCAAGGACATCTGTTTGGATTTTATGTGTTTCTGCCATGTGTTATGGTAAAATTCCCACCAAACTAGCTCATTATATTTGAGTACTCAATGGCTTTTCCCCAAATTCTGCAGAGTCACCTGCCATAAAAAAAAAAAAAAAAAAAAACTAAGACAGCATCTTAAAAAGCCTGCATTGTCTATTACTATGATAAAAATATGTGGCCAAAAGCAATGAGAAGAGAAAAAGTTTTATTTAACTTACAGTTCCAGGTCACAGTATACTATTAAGGGAATTCAGGGAAGGTACACAAGGCAGGGTTTGAGGCAGAGATCATGCAGTATATTTCTGACAGGATCATCTTCTTGCTATACTTATTTTACTTTCTTTTACAGCCTATGACCCTATCCCCATGATAACATAGCTTGGTACACAGTAAAGTGACATAACCATATTTTGCTAGTCAAAACGACAGTAATAAAAGACCAGAATAACAATTAAAAAGAAACAAAGCTGTATTCTTACTATTTTTTTCAGAGCATTTAGTTCATATATTGACTTCTTGATACCCAGTCTGTTAAAAGATAGAACAAACACAATGGCAGTGAGAATATATTAAAGTGGTATATATTGCTGTAATAGGACAAGAAACATAAACATGGGGAAGTTTTGCAGATATGATACTGACCCAAAGAACATACTTTTAGTGACCTAGTTCTTCAAATTGATCTCCATATGGCAATATATCTAGAACTTAAAAAATAAAGATAGGAATTAACTACTACCACGTGGGGACCAATATTTCAATACATGATTCTTTGTTAGTTAATTTCTTTTCTAGCCTTTAGAATTCTACTCAAGTTATTTCCATCTTACAACTCAAAATATGTTCATTTCATCTTCAGTAATATCCAAAGTCTTAAAAGTTCCAAAAAATTTTGAAATTTCAATTCAAGTCTCCTCTGAGAAACAGTACAGATTTTTAACTCTGAGACCACATTTTTTTTAAAAAAAAGCATATTTTCAAAGTACAGATGTAGAAAGTAAATAGTCCCAATCCAAAATGGAGTAATGATTTCATAGATATGAACAGTGAGACTAAATCAAGACTGAAATCCAGCAATTCAACATTCATTCTCATATACCCATGTCTATTGTTTGAAGCATGTGACAGCATGATGTGAACTACTAAGGTTTTGGACAGTTTAGCTGCTTCTTGTGACTATACTGATTGAAGCCCTAATGACCTTCCTTGTTCTGGCTCTGATCACTATTTGTAATGTTCCTCAGCAGTCATTTAATATCCCCATAATCCCCAATTTACTTGAGTCCTCAGGATGTTCTGGCTCACCTTTACAATACAACACATTGATGTAGGTGGGCCTTCTTTCTATGTGTTTCTTTCATTGGTTAATTAATAAAAAAACTGCTTGGCCTGATAGGTCAGAACATAGGAGGGTGGAATAGACAGAACAGAATGCTGGGAAGAAGGGAAGTGAGTCAGACACCATAGCTTTTCTCTCCAAGATGGACGCAGGTTAGAATCTTCCCAGTAAGCCACCACTTCATGATGCTACACAGATTATTAGAAATGGGTTAAGCAAGATATGAGAGTTAACCAGTAAGAGGCTAGAGCTAATGGGAAAGGCAGTGTTTAAATTAATACAATTTGTGTGTTTTTATTTCACGTGTAAAGCTAGTTGTGCGGGAGCCAGGCAAGACGAAAAGCAGGCCTGCCCACCGCTTTTTCTACAATTGGTGCTCCAATGTGATGGACTAAATCCACTTAAAAACCTGAGAAGGCTTTAAAAAAAGGGAGAGAGAATTTAACACATCTTTTTGCTGTTTGCTAGGATGTGCCATAGAGAGATTTCCTGTTTCAGCAATAGCAGCAGAAAAAAAGCTGCATCATTTTAAAATGTGGCTTCTTGGGGCTGTGCTGCTAGTCCAAACTCTGGTTTAAAGCATTTCAATGGCTTTTATGGGACTGGATATTTGTGTTCCTGCTTGGGATATCAGAAAGAAAGTACTCTGAGACCATGACAATGGCTCAGTGCTCCCCGCCTGCACCTGAGCAGACGACAGGATCAAGCTCAGGCAGGTGGGAGAGCATGGCGGATTTCTGCCACCATACAGAGAGATGTTTCCAGGCTGTGCAGTACTCTGCCTGTCAGATACGGCTGTAACTTGGAAGAAAAGAGTTTCTGTGCCACACGCTTAGTCTCAGAGTTAAACTGCTGAGTGCTGTTCCTACCTGGTGACCCCAGAGCTAATATAAAATGGTACGTCTTCCATTTTTCAATTGGAGAGAGGTGGAGCCAACATCCATAGCAGCCCACTGCTCTGCAGCTCAGAGGAGCAACTGATTCAGTCACATGCAGCTCTGCAATATTGGACTGGTACCTGCTTTTGACCTAGGAATGTCACAGCTTAAAAAACAGACTATGCAATAGGACACATTCAGACATAAAAGACCTCTAAATGGGTCATAGTGTTGACATACATAGGCTTGGGAGAGAAAAGAAAAATAATATAGAGATTAAAGTTAATGCCTTAAAAACAGAGTAAAGTCTTCACAGAGAAACCCTGTCTCGAAAAATCAAAAAAAAAAGTCTTTAAAGAAACAGAGTACAGCGAGTTATAGATAAAAAGAAATAAAGAAAAAAAAATAAGCCACGTAAAAATGGGAAATTCACAGAATTTGGATTCTGTATATTGTATTTTCTTTGACCTTTTTGACTGTGAAGGAGCTAAATACAGAAAGACATTTCATTAAATGGGCTGCTAAGCTGAACCTGCATATATGTTCTAAAGGTATCTTGACTTCAGAATTTGGATCCAAGGATATCAAGCTTTGGAAAAGAGTTTCTTCTTTTGTTTTCACAGAGGATGAGATCCTGTGGATTGCTTCTATCCCAATATGGTATGATAGACCACGCCTTCCTGAAAGGTTGCTGTGAACACCCTCAAAAGATTACTTTGTTCAACTGGTGACTGACATGAACCTGACACACAGGTTACACCATGAAAGATCTGATTAACAGTGTCACCATTCAGCATGAAACAGTTTGGAGAGAAAAACTGTGCCCATATTCCCAAATATTGTTTATAAATGTTCTTTTGCATTTAAAGGGGGATATGATATAGATATGTAAAATTTGCATTGGTATAGATAATAAGGTCAATTTTGTTATATGTCATATTTCTGATATTGATTAAGGTATTGTGATTGTGTATTTTATTTTAAAAATGTAATATATAATTAGAAATATAGGTTGTTAATGGATAATCAATAATAGTCAAGTTTATAGTCATGTTAGTTGGATTTTCTGGATATATAGAGATATATTTCAGTAAGATAGGCATTCTTCATATCATTCAAAGACTACAGAATACGACCTTTAATGTTTTAATAACTTAGGATTGTTCATGACCATGAGACACGTTTGCTCCTGGCAGCCCCAATTAATTTACTTCAAGGGGAATATGGGCATCGAAGAGGCTCCTTATGGAATTGGTTACCCATGCGGAAAAGAAACTGCTCTTGCCTGGACTGATGCATAAACTGGACACAAAGAACCCTCAGAGAGAGGACACTGAACTTGCCTAAAGGTGAGATGGTCTTTCAGGGTTCCTGCTTCATAAAGAATTCGTGAGACATTCTGCAGAACACAGCAGATAGTTACTGAACTGTCTTTAAAATTTCCTGCTTCATGGAAATGTCTGCTGCATACTATGGGGCTGTAGGCTGATGATGGATGGCCCAACGGTACAAAATACTTTGGGTGACTGTCCAGACAGTGAGATGTCTGTGTCATTTCTAGAGTTTTGGAGGTTGCTTACTTCTTGTTTACTTAGGTAATATTATATCCTTATGGATTCTTTGATGGACTTGAAGAATGGATAGTCATAGTTTTAGTTTTCCTTAGTTATTATAAAAGATAAAATAGATCTAAATATTGTAACTGTAATTCTTGCTTGATAACTGTTTTATTATATGTAATTTTGCTATTGTAAAATGAAAGCCTTTCTTTTTCTTAAACAGAAAAAGGAGAAATGAATTAGGTGGGCCTTCTTTCTATGTGTTTCTTTCATTGGTTAATTAATAAAGAAACTGTTTGGCCTGATAGGTCAGAACATAGGAGGGTGGATTAGACAGAACAGAATGCTGGGAAGAAGGGAAGTGAGTCAGACGCCATAGCTCTTCTCTCCAAGATGGATGCAGGTTAGAATCTTCCTGGTAAGCCACCACTTCATGATACTACACAGATTATTAGAAATGGGTTAAGCAAGATATGAGAGTTAGCCAGTAAGAGGCTAGAGTTAATGGGAAAGGCAGTGTTAAAATGAATACAATTTGTGTGTTGTTATTTCGGGTGTAAAGCTAGTTGTGCGGGAGCCGGGCAGGACAAAAAGCAGGCCTGCCCACAGCTCCGTCTACAACACATTACCTTTTTAGGGGCAGCCTTCAGAAATACTGATCATCATGTGCATTTCCAGGAATCATAAGACTAGCTTTGAAACATGAATGAAAGCCTTTTTGATAATGTATAACTTGACTCTGTGTACCTGTAAAACTAATAACATTTATATGATACCAATATCTGCAAGTAGTATAAGCAGTAGTGCAGATACTTCATAACATGGATTCAGTTATCTCTGAGTGGCAGTATATAAGCCTGGCCAGTCTGTGGAACCACTGACAATGGGACCAGGATTTATACCTAGTATATGAATTGGCTTCTTGGAGCACATTCTTTTTGGAGGGATACCTTGTTTAGTCTAGATATAGAGATAAGGCTTTGGTTCTGCCTCAAAGTCATGTGTCAGACTTTGTTGATTTCCCATCTAGAAATGCACCATTTCTGTAATGAGGATAGGGGTTCGAGTGGAGGTAAAGATGGAGCTAGGGAAAGGGTAGGAATGGAAATGGAAATAGCTATTTAAAATGAGAAAATATTGTTTTAAAAATAAAATAAAAGAAACATTTCTTTAGGGTGCCAGCATTTGCAGTATTCCCTTGCAAGGTAAAGTCTTTATAATGAGATTTTTCTATTACTTGTTTGAACCTTATGTGGATGATGTCCAGAAAATTCACCAGAAGACACAGTTTTTGCAAGAGAATCCCAATAGAAATGTATTTGTCATCTTTAATGTACAAAACAGATAGTAATCAGCTTTAATCTTCTTAATCTTTTATAAATTAGCATAGTTACCATTTGTAAATTCATCATTTCTTTACGAAAATGAATTTAATAACTTTAGGAAGAATTTTTGATTTGATATCTTCTGGACATGATATGGTAGAAGAAAAACACAGCATCTTTGATTGCCTGTATAAGGTAAGACAATTATAGATTTCAGCTTGTAGGCATAGGAATTCCCAAGCGTACCTTCTTTCCTGAGTAACAATTGGCATTTGATGGACAATAGGGCCAATAGTTGCTTTTGTAGGAGTATGGACACAGGTAGGCTTTCATTGTATATCTAAATAATTTATGAAGTAATGACATCGAGAGGTGAAGAAAATATGATAGGGAAGTTTGCAGGGTGTGAGGGATGAATAAAATGTGTGTGTGTATATATGTATATATATACATACAAAGATATACATATATATATATATATACAAAGAATAAATAAAAACTATAAAATTTGTTGTATGACGGAATTGTATTAGAGTAGATTAATAAAGCAAAGTAATAGATTATATTACAAAATCAGGACAGACCTCTATAAACACTTTACTTATATCTTCCAGTTATAAATGCATACTCTATACTTTCTCCCATTGGTCTCATTCTTGTTTTCTAATTGCTCCATTTTTTATATCATTTGTCTCCTAGATTCTGCATATATGATTATAAACATGATGTTTTTTTTCATCTGATATATGTGTCCAACAAAAATATGCACTTCAAGGTTGTTTTTTTCAAAAAACATGATCTCATTTTTGTTATAACTATATCTTACTCATATTATTACAAATCTAATTTTATTTATCCTTTAGTTATTGCTGGGCATCTTGAATGATTGCATGATTAAGATATGGGACAGTGTCATAATAAACATTTTCATGTTGGAATCTCTATGGTCATATGTTACCCTTGATTACTTGGAGCATAAAGTAAGGAATGACCAGAAAGGACATTCCTAGAATATAAGAAAATTTAAATTTTCTGACTTTATATATTTAGGTTAATATTTTTTTTGTTCTTCTTTGTGTATGTCACATAATCTTTCTAAGTAACACATACTAGCTTAGAAATTTGTCGGTCATTCACGTTCTCTGAAAATGTGTGACATCTTCCTTCTATTCCCAGATTTCTGGGATTACTGGTAAATCTACACAAACAAATTTTAACACACTAAATGATAAAATTGTTTCAATAATGAAATGTTATTATGTATTTTTGAAAATTTTTCATTAAATTTACCACCGAAATTCCACATTTTTTCAAATTAATTTAATCTCTTCAATCATCCTTTTCTATTACTAGTCAAACATGTTTAAAAATGTTATTTGTCATAATAAAGCAACTATAGTTATTTTCTAATATGCAATAAATTTGCCAAGATATGCTAGAAAATTAAATATAAGTCAATTTTTTTTCTATTCTTGCTTCAGGAAGTTATTTACTAATGCTTATTCCTTTACCTTTCATATCATAAGTCTGTGAGGTTACGATTTGCATTATTCTGGGTTTTTGTTTGACCTGCAAACCACCAGTAAGTGTTTTAAACCTTAAAGCAGTGACTAATATTTTAAAATTATTTTCTTGAAAGACTGGATCTGATATTATTCAGCCTAAAGGTCACATGTTTAAAATAAACCAAAGAGACGCTCTGTTCACAAACCTAATTTTTCTAAATTTCCAATTTTTAAGCTTTCCATAATACTGAGACACACTTTGCTATCATTTTCCCACAGAGCTAGACCCTACAAGGTTTTTCTGCAATACTCAACAATAATAATTATTTCCAATAACATACTCTTCCATATTAATATTTGGAGGATTAATATCTGTGAAATTTTGAATTAAGAATTAAAACAGAATTTGTGTTTTTCTTACTAGAATTTAAGTCATTCAAAATTTATTTTTGATTAGTATACCCACATGTAGGATATTCACATTCCTCTATTAAGTGTAATCCATCAGTATTAAACATTTTTATCAGTCCTTGTAATTTTTTTCCCATTATGTTCTATTTATATTATCATATTCTGGAAACTAATGAAATATAAATTATCTTCCAAGTTAGTCTGAGTCCTGAGATTTGGAAAATTTTGATTTAGATTTGTATCAAAAATATGCATATGTAATATTGTTCAGTCTAGAAAATCACAGTCTTCCCAATAAAGATTAGCCTGAGCCCCTCAAATAAATTGTAAATTAACACCTAAAAGTTCTATAAAACAAATTTCTAGAATTAGAGCATCTCATGTTTTCAGCATTTTGATAACCACTCCTACTTCTTAAGTATATTAGTATATTTACCAACTACACTATATGTTTAAATAATAGAAGTAAAATTGTTAACTATTTAAATTAATTATTTAAACTGAATCACACAGTAAATTCAGATATATTTATTAAAATTATGCTATTTTATGAAATAGATTTTGACGTCTGTGCCTCTAATGTATATTAACATTAATGATCTAATAGTGCTGGTATTGATTTTTAATATATTTAGGTAATGCAGTAGTCTATTACAATTTTATTTTTTACAATGATCATATAATACTTAGATTGAATTAATTCATTCATTGATTTTTACTTGTTTACTATTTTGTTTTTAGCATGAAATAAAAGCAGTAATATATAGCTCCATTGATACTAAATGAAAAAGTCATTATTGCATTTATTAGGCATTATTTGTGTATTATTTTGTTGTTTCCCTTGTATTATTTGCACATTTTATTTGTAATTAAAAAGTATTTATATCTTTCTAGAATAGTATTTGTTTGATTGTTTCATTTTGCTTTTTGAGACAGGGATGGTATTTGTACCCTTAACTGCCCTAGAACTCTCTCTGTAGACAATATTGGCCTCAAACTAAAAAAAAGATCTGCATGAATTTGTTTCCCGAGTGATGTGCTTAAAGTCATGAACCTCCTCAGCCAGGCTCTACAATACTTCCTTAAGAAGAGAAATTTTTCAATAACTCATTACAGAATAGCCAAATAGTTATCACATTGGCTTGGTACTGTTATTTTACTTTCCCAATCAGTATAATTCCAATAATCATTTAAAATTCTATTATATTAAAATATATCTGCCCTGTTCAGAGAGTCCGGATTTATCCCATGCTTTTTCAGTCACAGTCGAGCTGGCCTTGGTTAGCTCCCAATAGATCAGCCCCACTGTCTCGGTGGATGGGAGCACCTCTCGTGGTCCTGATTTCCATGCTCATGTTCTCCCTCCTTCTGCTCCTCATTGGGACTTTGGGAGCTTAGTCGATGCTCCAGTGTGGTTCTCTGTCTCTGTCTCCATGGCGGACAATGAGGGCTGATGAGAAGCCATGTAAAATGGCATGAGGTTTTGTTACTACTTCATGTTCTGGCTTTGTGGGAGCCTAGCCAGTTTGGATGTTCACCTTCCTAGACCTGGATGGAGGGGGGAGGACCCTGGACTTTCCACAGGGCAGGGAACCCTGACTGCTCTTTGGACTGGAGAGGGAGGAAGAGAGGAATGTGGGGAGGGGGAGAGGAGCGGGAGAAGGAGGAGGGAAATGGGAGGCTGGGAGGAGGCAGGAATTTTTTTTTTCAATAAAAAAAGAAAAAAATATATATCTACCCTTTAAGCAACACTCAATGTTTTTTTACAATATTACTGTCTTCATCAAAATATCTTCAACATTAATTTCTTATATATTTGGGCTTATATATTATTTAAACTTTAAATACTTCTAAGAGGCAAAAAATAAAAGAAAATATAACATGATCCAGTATTTAAAATTACCTTAAAATGCTTATATTATGCTATCCCATTGTTTTTTTTTTTTTTTTTTTTACTAGGCCGTTTTTTTTTTGAACTGAAAACCCAAAGGTGGCAAAATTTTACTAAATCAAAAAATATCTTCAACATTAATTTCTTATATATTTGGGCTTATATATTATTTAAACTTTACATACTTCTAAGAGGCAAAAAATAAAAGAAAATATAACATGATCCAGTATTTAAAATTACCTTAAAATGCTTATATTATGCTATCCCATTGTTTTTTTTTTTTTTTTTTCTCACTAGGCAGTTTCTTTCTGAACTGAAAACTCATAAGTGGCAGAATTTTACTGATCTGAAGAAACCATTTCAATTAGTCTTTATCAAATTTTCAACATTATGTTACCATTTTCTTTTATGTGACTTTTAAAAAAGAATTATGCACGTACTGGCTTTATGGGAGCCTAGGCAGTTTGGATGCTTACCTTACTAGACCTGGATGGAGGTGGGTGGTCCTTGGACTTCCCACAGGGCAGGGTTCCCTGATTGCTCTTTGGGCTGATGAGGGAGGGGTACTTGACTGGGGGAGGGAAATGGGAGGTGGTGGCGGGGAGGAGGCAGAAATCTTTAATAAATAAATAAATAAAAGAATTATGTTCAAATATCCAACTGTGACCAATATATTTGAGATCTTTTCCAACTCAAAGTAAGTATGACTGTGTCTATTTTATGAGAAACACACAGAAGAAAGAGAGGAATATGGGGGGAGATGTGGGGAAAGGGAAGAAGAGAAAGAAAAAAGATAAATAGAGAAAGGTTTGATTTTGTAGTCTAATCTATGTAATAGAGACATTTTAATTTTAACTATTTTAATAGTAGAAGTAGTATAAAATCTTAGCAAATTATATGCAAAGAATAAAATAATATCATATATTTCAGATTCTCAAATTTACTGTGATCATACTATGGCTATAGATTGGTATGAGAACAAACTTTTTGTCCATTTTACAATTGATATAATTTCCATTGTAAGTGAACTGGAATCTGATTCTCTCTTAGAATTACAGAAACTATTAGCAGAGAGCTATAGTTTATAGTCAGTCATAAGAACCATAGGTAAAACAAATCTATTCTATAATATAGTTATTTTAGACCAAGGTTTCTAATAAATTATGAGAAATAATCAACAATTTTTAAGCATATACTATGTTTTTATTTATATTTTTATTGTAAAGGAGAATAAAATTGAAAGACATTTCTTAGGTAGTATGTCACTCTTGGAATTTACATACAGAATCAGTTGGTTCTGTTTCTTGGAAATATACACAGAAGGGAAGGAATCATTACTTTAAGAATCTGCCACAATACATTATCTGTATCAGCAGACATATGAGCAATTTACTCATTTTCACATTTCAGTAGCAGAAATAACTATCAAAACATCATCAGTGTCCCATAGTACAAAGACTCTACTCAAAGACTCCCTCCCTCCTTGTCCCCGTCACAATTTACCATCCCTGCCACTCTGGGAGTTGATTTCACTGCTGCTTTTTCCTATATATACCACCAACGTTCAGTGAATTTCTAGAAGCCTTGCTTTGCAGGCTTAAACATCTTACAGGTGAAAGCTGAAAAGGACTTTGCAAATCTATCCTCAATTTCGTTTTACATCACAAACTTCTCAAAGAATCTGGCCTTTCACCTGAAAAAAAAAAATTGCTTTTCCAAAGATTCAACCATTACAAAGGCCAGTGGAGCAATTCTTGTTATTCCAATTTTGCAGTCTTGTTCAAGTAGGGTACTTTATGGACCCACAAAGTCCACCAAACAGAAATTTACTGTGTGGGCCAGGGGGCCTCAACAGGGCAGAAATCCTTCAGGTAAATGCTCTTTAAGATGGAAGAACTGGTGCAGTGGGCAGAATAACAAATTCTCAGAGGCCTAACTAGTAGTCTGTTCTCTGTCCTCTGTTAGCATTGAAAGAGCTTCTAAGTGAGGATTTTTTTTAATTGTTTTAAAATGAAACGGAAACACCTAAAGAGAATACATTTAAAAATACTGGAAATGAGGAAGAGGACAAGAACTGTTGATAAGAACTTCAACATAAAAATAAAAACTAAAAAAAGCAGAAAAATAAAAATTTTCAGTGGTGTTGAGAGTTCTAACAATGAACTGATAAGAAAAAGAAGACAAACGTTGTTGTTCTTTATTTCTGGCCTACCACACATGGCTGAACTGATCTCAATTCACTTTCTCCCATTACTGGGATCTTCAAGTTTTGACTCTGAGAGTCTGAGCTCTGATGGAAAGCAGAGGTGATCATGTCCTTGAGGTTAGTGTAGACGCTGTTCTCCTTAGAGGGTTAGTTGGCCTCTACTTGGGCATTTTCCTTGCCTCCTGTTCAGGGATAAATGGGTACTTGTATTTTGTTTTATTTGCAACTTTTATGGGGGAGGAAGGGTTGTGATTTATCCACAAAGAGCGATATGATCTCTTCTTTTCCACTTTTTGCTTCAGGTGAGCATTCTGCCACTTGCAGTCATCAATGTCATGTGTGTTTTATTTTTCTCAGATAAAAAGCTTACACTGTGTTGCTTTGTATATGATTTGGACTTTTCATGCATTCTCTTGTTGGAGTGAAGGAACTGTGCCACACAATCTGTGGAAGTCATTTTTTTATATAGTTCCTTTGTTTTCATTATGGTGAGATTGCTGGTCAGTGTTCTCCACATAGATGTCAATGATGTCATAGTTTTGTTCATTTCCTAAGGCCCAGGGAGGACCTTGCAATGGACCTGGTGGGGTGGAGGAGAGGGAAGTCATCTACAAATACCATCTGACTATTTTTACATGTGGGAGTAAATGTTTGCACACACACACACAAACATACAAATACACACTCACATAAATACTGAATACAAATCAATACTTGTAACATATCCTTTGTGCCAAATAATATTATTTTTTATTAATTAAGGTAAGTATTCACAGAAAATTTGTTCTAGGAGAGGTTTATTATAAATATAATGTTTTAGTTTAGGTTCTTTAAATGTGCTTGCATTTATAGTGAATGTATGATAGGTATATATAAACTTTATCATATGAAATTTAGAAATACCTATATTTTTGTTTAATTGTCAAATATTAAAGTGTTTATATTTTATTATTACAGAATACAGATGTAAACAGGAAGAAGAATTTTCAGGTGTATTATATTGCACATACTTACAACATTGAAATTTTAAAGACTGCAAAATTTTGTGGAACGTTGTGGCATCTTACTGGTATTGTTTTTGTGGTAGTGATATTACTCAGTTAAAGATAAACGATTCATTTTCTGTAAATTTAAATGTAACATCCAATTTTGGCTAGACATTTACTGATAAAACAATATTATACACACTAACAAACATAATTTTCTCATATTAATATGATGCACTATTGAAAATGCAATCTCATGAAAAACAAAATATGGTAGTTGTTAAACAGGAGACTAGTTAATTATAAGTTAAAGTAAAGATGCGGTTTTGCTAAAAGAGCTTAACACTAAGGAACCTGAAATTTAACTCACATTTCATTTCCAACATTTTTACAAGTGTCTTTTAATGATTTTAACAAATTGAAATCTTTACTTTGAATCTGAATTCTAGCGATATGACTAATTCTCATATCTTTCTGCGGCGAACTCCCTGACCAGCAGGAAAGAACAGCCACCAGATGAGGATTCTTCCCAAATCACGCTTTATTGGAGCCTCTTGGTTGAAGGGAGAGCAGGAGGCGAGGGGCCCCGGGCTCTGAGCCACAACTGCCTATATAGGGACTAGGGGGTACATGCAGGCCTCCTATTGGTCAAAGTGTCTCAGCAGCCATTACAAGCTCCCTGATAGGTCTGGCACACTAAGGACACTGAGCATGCCCGAGATGGTGGTACTGGCTATGACCTTATATGGAGTTGTTTATCCCAAGCCTGCAGGGGCCCATCTTGTAATGGCAGCTGCAAAAGCTGGCTCCTTGCAGTGAGCATGCTCGAGTTAGTGATTCTGGCTAAGATCTTATACAGAGTTGTTTACTCCAGCCCTGCAGGAGCCAGGCGCCATCTTGTAATGGCGGCTGCACATACTGGCTCCCTGCATCTTTCAAAATGTATAATGAAAATCAAAACATTATAAATGACAACAAAACAAACAATGTAATATTTCTTATTTAGCGTTAAAATTTTGGTAGATCTTTCAGTGTATTCATGTACAATAAAATAATTTTCATTTAGTCTGTTGTCAGTGCTCATCCATTCTGGGTCCCTAATGGACCTAATGGCACCTTCTGAGAATTGATGTGAATAAAACTGCTATTTGTGTTAGTGGAATTACTGGTGGTGGAACAGTCTCTAGAGTGCTGATTAGGATAATGTGAAATATAAACCACATGTGGTATTATATTAATTGACATTTTAGATAAGACACTATAATATTTATCATCACAATAATCATCAGGAGGTGGAATAAATGACTCTATGGTTAGTAACACCTTCTGCTCCTTCAGAAAACCTATATTTACTTCTAAGAATCTACATGGTGGCTCCCAATTATCTGTAACTCCAGTTTCACGGAACCTGATAACATCATAAGTGTCCCACTGACATCAGGCCTGCATGTGCACACATGAAAGAAAATAAAGATTACATAAATTCTATTATCCCATATATTCCTTCATTTTTCCTCTTATATTTATTAATAACTCATGAAGTTTATGTGGTAGTGAATTTCTACAAGAATCATTGCTGGGGAAATATGTATTTGTCTATAGGGTAAGGAAAACTTAAAATTTGTATTTTCCTTGTGGTCCCGTACTATGTTCTGCCAAATTCCTATAAAATTAACACATCTGGGAATAGGAGAAGAATGGAGGCAATTGCATTAGGATGACTCTCTTCTTTCAGTCATATTTATGTGAAAAATAGTTGGCAAAATCAATCTCAGTTTCATGTGATTTCAAATGAATAATAGTGCAATATTGATATGAAATCTCTAGAATCTAATTGAATGAGCTGCAATGTGATTGGTTAATATTTCAAACATAAGAGCTTTTTATGCATTGATTTCTGCACATTTCTTCCGATAATTTATTTAATTTGCTTGATTGATTGACTTTTTGAATTGTAGGATACAATTATTTGAATGAAGTACCTACATCAACAAGTCAATATAGAGTTGTGTTCCTGCATTAATTACCATTTTAGAAAATGTGATTGAATTTTCATAGAAATTAATTGATGGATGTGATATATTTCTTTGCTGTTTGGATTAGACATAGAAATAAGGAAAAGGGGGCATAAGTTTACTTTGGCTTATTATAAAAATAGTCTCAATTTTATTTTTAAATTCTAATAGCTATTACATGTGATATCAGGTGCTTTCAAAAAGTGTCATACCAAAATAATGGACTTCAATGTATCATATTTTGTATCAAATAAGTCACAAATAGCACAGGTTACCCTGAAAGAAGGAAATAATTGGATACCATTTATTCAAATACTCTAGAATAATACTAAATACTTACAAACCATATAAATAACATGTAATTTGTCTAAAAAGTTTATTCTGAAGGAAACAAGTAACAGTACTTTTAAAATTATTTATTTTTGTTATAAATTATAATGTCATAACTCAAGTGAAAGCTATACATTTACTGTGATAAAACAACTGTTGAAAGAAATAATTTTCAAGTTCAAAGTTTCTAGAAGAGGTCAGCAGGCTTTAAATTTTATGGGAAACTTCCAATAGAATTTTTTTATGTAGTAATCATCTCAGTTTTTCTGCTTACAGCAACCAAAAGATTTTGTGAGGAATGCTTGCTTTATGCAGTGTAATTTCAAATACTAGAAAACATTAATCATATCTGAAAACTTTATGGAACAATAAGCAACACTTAAACTAGTGATTTACTAGAGAACTGTGTAACAGAACTTCACAAGGAAAGCATAGAAAATTAATCATTGTAACCAGAGATGCAAGATGTATTGGAGGGTTCTGATCCCTCACCTGGTTCCCAAATGATTTTATGGTTATTTCTTCAGAGGGAAATATGTTAGAGTAGCATTAAAAGGTGCATAGAATATGTTATAGTAGCATTAAAAGATGCATAGAAAAACTACTTCTCAGGAAAGAAAATGCCTGTCCTTGGTGAAAAACTACCGTTCTAGTTGGTCTATATTCCTACCTTGTAGTGTAGTCTTTTACAGAGCACAGCCATGACGGTTCATATGTATGCTTGCTCAAAGAAATAAACTAAACTTGTTTTCCTTTCTATCTATGCTCTATACATTTTGTCTAACACTCTGGAATTCCTTATTATTTTCCTAAATCCTCCCTTTCTTCTATATGACTGCTTATCTACCATATGTCTGACTTCTTTGCCAAACTAAATGCCACGGGATTTTTTCTTACTATATTCTCCTCTGCTATCAATCTGCTGAGACTAAGAGCTTGCATGTCCTGAGGTATTTTTATCTTAAACACGAATAAATTTTTTCTGGAGCTTAAAAATCATTAATTATAATAGCATTACACAAACAAAATAGATCCTTTTATTACCTTTTAATTTTTAGGAAATTGTCTACTAGGTATTACTATGTCATATTGAGTCTATATGCATGTGGTTATGTGTTTTTGAGTACAGGTGCCCACAGAGTCCAGAACTGACAGATGAACTGAGATCTGGAGTAAGCTACAGTTGGCTGTGAATCACATGAATGTTGTGAAATGTACTAGGGCTCTCTGCAAAGGCAGTACATGAGTTAATTGGTGTGCCATCTGTCCTTTCCCAGACTTTTTTCAAATGGTTGTTTCTCAAAAACATTTTGTAAGTTATATTAAGTAGGCTTTTATTTAAGTATTAAATGTAACATTTTTCATAAACATAAACAGAAATATTTTGTAGGTATTTTCATAATGTAAATAAATGAATATTATTAAGAATAAAAATTAGTTTATTTTACAATAGTAGGATAAGACACTAAGGAAGTGAGATTTGGTAGAATGGTAAGTACGGATGTTTGAGATAGCTTTATGAAAACCTATTTTATACCTTCATATAAATATAAAGCTACTAAGTGATTTATGGACAATAGGAAACCTTTACATGTAAACATCATACATGCATGTGTATCCCCATGCAGATGTGTGTGTGTGTATCTACTTGCACAAAGGAATTTAACTGGAATTACCCTGTACATACATGGGATTATGCTCACTCTCAGAGCCAAAGGTTGACAATTATAAATTGACGTCCTGTAAAGCTGTCTATTTGCATCCAGGAGAGTTTCCCCCTTATTACCCTTTTCCCCATAGTATCTGTGACAGATGAGTTAGCTGCCCCTCCTCCTTACATGCTGCAGCACTCAGGAAAGCAAGCACTACCCCTTGCCTTTGCAGCACAGTAGAACTGAGCTAAACCTGTTGAAGAGGTGCAGTCTTGAGACTGAGAGAGAGTGGTAGCTGGCCACAATCCCTCATCTGACATGTGTTGGTGAGAGTCAGAGAAAGATGTATTCCCTTCTTGATATTACCACCTGTGGTGGGCTAGGGAACTGAGCCTCCCTCTTACCAGCTGCATCACTCAAGAAAATATACCCTATATCTTGCCTAGTCAGCACAACATTAGAGCTGACCAAATTACTTTAGTAAGCTCTGTATTTTTTATTATTATCAAAATCAATAAGACAAAAATTCTTTTAGAATTTTTAATATCGAAAAGTTTGTTAAAAGGATATTTTCTTTATTCTGAACAAGAAAGAAACACAAATTTGTAAAAATAATAGAAAATATTTTGTCAATTTTAATTCTACATGTCTTTATTTATTAAAATAAGCAAAAAATAATAACCTATTTCTGGTTCCTTATGATCATGAGATAAATGACCCTACCCTGATTACTTTTTGGTATATTTACTAGATAAAAAATTAAGCATCTATAAATAGATTATCCTCATGGTTTTAGCTTAGGTATAATTAATTGAAGCATTATCTTACTTTCAGGTGATATCACACATTTTATATACTTCTATCAATTCTTTCATTTTTTTCTCATTTTCAGTTACAGGGACTTAATGTTTAGCTCAAGATTATTTTAAAATTTCTATCTCATGTTTCATTTACTAATTTATATTTTCCTATTTTATATTTGTTGAACTAATCTTTAAATTATATTTTTCTTGTCAAACATATACATTAGGCCAGTAATTATCAAATATTTGCAGTCATCCAAATCATTGGAGGTCATGTTGAAACATGATTGAAGCTTTTTATTCCAGAACACATAGATGGAGGGTGGGGCAAAAATATTTTGCTATCAAGTTTCCATGAGTTATTGCTACTAAAAATCTGTGATCTGAACATAGATAAATTTTAATTAAGATTTTCTATTTACTGCTGTTTTTGTCTGAGAGGTCCTTGGGGCCCAGCAAGAGGCTCTGCTCCCATGCTGGGGAGAACCTGAATGGAAGAAATGGGTAGGCACCAATGCAAGAATTACTTTAACAACCAGAAAAGCAACATGATAACACCAGAATCCAGAGAACACACAAAAGGAAGACTTGAACACCCTAGGCCAGAAGAAGTAGAAGACATCAACTTTAAATATAACCTTATGAAAATGATGAAGAACCTTAAACAAGAAATGAAAAACTCCCTTAAAGAAATGGAAGAGAAGCCAAACTAAAGTTAGAAGAAATTAATAAATTCCTGAAAGATACCCCCCCCAAAAAAAAAACAAGAAAAAAAAAAACAATCAAACAGGTAAAGGAACAGTTCAAGACTTAAAGACCAAAATGGAGGTAATAAAGAAAGCATAAAACAAGGGATGTGTGGATATAGAAAATCTGGGTGAAAGAAAAGGAACTACAGAGACAACTATAATAACAGAATGCAAGAGACAGAAGAAAGAATCTCTGATGCTGAATATGAATATAGAGGAAATAAACTCATTGATCAAAGAAAACAGCAAATACAACAAATTCTTAACACAAAACATCCAGGAAATCTGGAACACCATGAAAAGACCAAACCTAAGAGTAATAGAGGTAAAAGAAGGAGAATAATTCCAGCTCAAAGACACAGAAAATATAATCAACAAAATTATAAAAGAAAACTTTCCCAACCTAAAGAAGGATAATCCTATGAAGGTATAAGAAGCTTACAGAATACCAAATAGACTGGATCATATAAAAACCTTCCCATGCTGCAGATAATAAGAGAGAAGGGATGCAATCCCAGACTACTTTACCCAACAAAGCTCTTTCATCATTGGTGGAGAAAACAAAATATTCCATGACAAAAACAGATTTAAACAATATGTATCCACAAATCCAAGCTTACAGAAACTATTATAAGGAAAAGATCAATCCAAGAAAGGCAACAACACCCACAATAGAAAAGACATCTGACAACCTGCCACCAGAACAGCTCAAAGAAGAGAAGCACACAAACACTAGAACCAAAAAACTAACCAGAGTTAACAACCACTGGTCATTAATATCGCTTAATATCAATGGACTCAATTCACCTATAAAAAAAAAAAAAAAAACAGGCGGAGAGAATGGATAGAAAACAGGATCCATCATCCTGCTGTTTACAATAAACATACCACAAACTCAAACTCAAACTCAAAGACCAACACTAACTCAGAGTACAGGGTTTGGAAAAGTTTTTCCAATCAAATGGACCTAAGAAAAAAGTTGGTGTGGCTATCCTAATATCTAACAAAATTTGTTTCAAACTAAAATTAATCAGAAGAGATGGAGAAGGACACTTTATGCTCATAACAGGAACAATCTATCAAGATAAAGTCTCAATCCTGAATATCTATGCCCCTAATACAAGAGTACCCACATATGTACAAGAAATGTTACTAAAACTTAAATCATACATCAAACCCCACACACTAATAGTATGAGATTTCAACACTCTTCTCTCACCAATGGACAGTTCAATCAGAGAAATAAGGGATATAACAGATGTAATGAATCAAATGGACTTAACATATAGAACTTATATATAGAACATTACACCCAAACAAGAAGGTATATCCATACCTTCTTCTCAGCATCTCATGAAACCTTGTTGAAAATTGATCACATACTCTGTAACAAAGCAAACATCCACAGATACAAAAAAAAATGGAGTAACCACCTGTGCCCTATCAGATTATCATGGAGTAAAGTTAGAATTTAACAACAACTCCACCCCAAGAAAGCCTACAAACTCATGGAAAATGAACAGTCAACTACTGAACCACCCCTGGGTCAAGGAAGAAATAAAGAAAGAAACTAAAGTCTTCCTTGAATTCAACAAAAATGAAACCATGAAACCACAACTTACCCAAACCTATGGGACACTATGAAAGCAGTGCTAAGAGGAATATTCATAGCACTAAGTGCCCACATGAAGAAAATGGAGAAAGCTCACATTAGAGACTTAACAGCATACCTGAAGGCTCTAGAATAAAAAGAAGTAGACACACCAAGGAGAAGTAAAAGACTAGAAATAAACAGAGGACTGAAATCAACAAAATAGAAGCACAGAAAACAGTCCAAAGAACCAAATGAAACAAAGAGCTGGTTCATTGACAAAATCAATAAGAATATCAAACCTCTATCCGAACTAATCAAAAGGCAGAGAGAGAACATTCAAATAATAAAGATCAGAAATGAAAAGGGGGACATAACAATGGACAATGACAAAATTCAGAGAATCATCAGGTCTTACTAAAAAATTCTGTATGCCACAAAATTAGAAAATGTAAAAGAAATTGACATTATTAGATAGATACCATGTACCAAATTAAATCAATACCAGGTGAACAATTTAAATAGACCTATAAGTCATAAGGAAATATAAGCTGTCATCAAAAACCTCCCATTCAAAAAAAAAAGCGCCCAGGACCAGTTAGTTTTTGTGCAGAATTCTACCAGAAATTCCAAGAATAGCTAACACCTCCTCAAAGTGTTCCACATAATAGAAACAGGGATGTCATTGCCAAACTCTTTTTATGTAGCTACAGTCACCCTGATACCAAAACCACACAAAGACTCAACCAAGAAAAAGAATTACAGACCAATCTCACTCATGAACATTGATGCAAAAATTCTCAATAAGATACTGGCAAACTGAAGCCAAGAACACATAAAAAAAATCATCCATTATGATCAAGTAGGCTTCATCCCAGATATTCAGCATTGGTTCAACAGATGAAAAGCTATCTATGTAATCCATCATATGAATAAACTGAAAAAAAATATTATCATTTTATTAGATGCTGGAAAAACATTTGACAAAATTCAACACCTCTTTATATTGAAGGTCTTGGAGAGATTAGGGATAAAAGGATCATATCTATAATAAAAACAATATACAGCAAGCTGACAGCCAACATCAAATTAAATGAAGAGAAACCCAAATCGATAAAACCAAAATCAGGAACAAGACAAGGCTGTCCACTCCCTCCATATCTCTTCAATATCGTGCTTGAAGGTCTAGCAATAAGACAACATTAGGGATCAAGGGGATTTGAATTGGAAAGGAAGAAGTCATACTTTCACTATTTGCAAATGATATGATAGTGTACATTAGTGACCCCAAAAACTCCACCAGAGAACTCCTATAGCTGATAAATACCTTCAGTAATGTGGCAGGATACAAGATCAATTCAAGAAACTCAGTTGCCCTCCTATATAAAAATGATAAAGAAGCTGAGAGGGAAATCAGAAAAACATCACATTTCACGATAGCCACTAATAGCATAAAGTATCTTGGGGTAAAACTAACCAAGGAAGTGAAATATATATTTGACAAGAACTTTAAAGCTTTGAAGAACGAAATTGAAAAGGATACCAGAAAATGGAAAGATCTCCCTGCTCTTGGATTTGTAGGATCAACATAGTAGAAATGGCAATTCTACCAAAGGCAATCTATAGATTCAATGCAATTCCCATCAAAATCCCAACACAATTCTTCTCAGACCTTGAGAAAACAGTCATCAACTTTAAATGGAAAAATCAAAAACAGAAACAGGATATTCAAGACAATCCTATACAATAAATGAACTTCTGGAGGCATTACCATCCCTCACTTCAAACTATTACAGAGCCACAGTAATGAAAACAGCTTGGCATTGGCATAAAAACAGGGACATTGACAAATGAAATAGAATTGAAGACCTGGATATTAATCTACAAACCTATAAACCTAAATTTTATTTACCTAAAAATTTTCCATTTCTTTTACAGTTTTTAATTTTGTGGAGTACAGGTTTTTGGAATAAGACCTAATGATTCTCTAAATTTTATCGGTGTCCATTGTTATGTCCTTTTAATTTCTGATTTTGTTAAGTTGGATGTTCTCTCTCTGTATTTTGATTAGTTTGAATAAGACTTTGCCAGTCTTGTTGATTTTCTCAAAGAACCAGCTCTTTGTTTCATTAATTCTTTTATTGTTTTCTGTCTTTTTAATTTGTTGATTTCAGCACTCATTTTAATTATTTCCTGCCTTCCAATCCTCCTTGGTAAGTCTGCTTCTTTTTTTCTAGAGCTTTCAGGTGTGCTGTTAGGTTGCTAATGTAACATTTTCTTTATATGGACACTTAGTGCTATGAACTCTCCTCTTAGCACTGCTTTCATAGTGTCCCATAGGTTTGAATATGTTGTGCCTTCATTTTCATTGAATTCAATGAAGATTTTAATTTCTCTTTTTATTTCTTCCCTGATCTAGATATGGTTCCGTATTTGGCTGTTCATTTTCTATGAGTTTGTAGGCTTTCTGGGAATAGTATTGCCGTGGAATTTTTACTTTACTCCATGGTGATCTGATAAGATGCAGTGGGTTACTTCAACTTTTTTGTATCTGTGGATTTTTTTTTTTTTTTACCAAGTATGTGATCAATTTTAGAGTAGTTTTCATGAGGTGCCGAATAGAAAGTATATTCTTTGTTTGGGTGGAATGTTCATTACATCTGTTATTTCTCTTATTTCCCTGTTATATCCTGTCTGGTTGAACTGTTCATTGGTGAGAGAGGATTGTTGAAATCTCTACTATTAGTGTGTGTGTTTTGATGTGTGATTTAAGTTTTAGTAACATTTCTTGTACATATGTGCATACTCTTGTATTAGGGGCATAGATATTCAGGATTGAGACATCATCTTGATGAATTGTTCCTGTTATGAGTATAGAGTGTTTTTCGCCATCTCTTTTGATTGATTTTAGTTTGAAATCAATTTGGTGAGATATTAGGATAGTCATACCCACTTGTTTCTTAGGTCTATTTGATCGGAAAACCTTTTCCAAACCCTTTATTCTGAGTTAGTGTCAGTCTTTGAGGTTGAGGTATATTTCTTGTAAACAACAGGATGCTGGATCCTGTTTTCTATCCATTCTCTTAGCCTGTGTGTTTTTTGTTTTTAGGTGAATTGAGTCCATTGATATTAAATGATATTAATGACCAGTGGTTGTTAACTCCGGTGATTTTTCAGTAGTAGTATTTGTGTGTTTCCCTTCTTTGTGTTAGGCTGGTGGGGGGTTATTAGATGTGTGTTTTATTGTGGATGTTGTTAGCCTCCTTGGATTGAGGTTTTCTTTCTAGTATTTTCTGTAAGGCTGGGTTTGTGGATACATATTGTTTAAATCTGTTTTTGTCATTGTATATCTTGTTTTCTCCATCAATGGTGAATGAAAGCTTTGCTGGGTATAGTAGTCTGGGCTTGCATCCATGGTCACTTATTGTATGCAGCACATATATGGAGGATCTTTTGCTTTCATACTTTCTATTGAGA
Source organism: Alexandromys fortis (assembly GCF_014885135.2). Classification (NCBI taxonomy): domain Eukaryota; kingdom Metazoa; phylum Chordata; class Mammalia; order Rodentia; family Cricetidae; genus Alexandromys; species Alexandromys fortis. The sequence goes on from NW_026068365.1 coordinate 1,134,335, forward strand.
ACTCAGGTATAATTCTGTTAGGTTTACCTTTATATGTTAATTGACCTTCTCCTTTGTAGCTCTTAATATTCTTTTTTTTTATTCTGTATGTTTTGTGTTCTGATTATTATATGGCACAAGAATGTTTTATATAATCGAGTCTATTTGGTGTTCTGTAAGCTTCTTGTACCTCCATCGGGATATCCTTTTTTAGGTTGGGAAATTTTTTTTATAATTTTGTTGACTATATTTTCTGTGCTTTTGAGCTGGAGTTTTTCTCCTTCTACCCCTATTATTATTAAGTTTGGTCTTTTCATGGTATCCCAGCTTTCCTGAATGTTTTGGGTTAAGAATTTGTTGTATTTAATGTTTTCTTTGATCAATAAGCCTATTTCCTCTGTAGTATCTTCAGCACCTTAGATTTTTTTGTTTTGTTTTGTTTTGTTTTTCGAGACAGGGTTTCTCTGTAGCTTTGGTGCCTGTCCTGGAACTAGCTCTTGTAGACCAGGCTGGCCTCAAACTCACAGAGATCCGCCTGCCTCTGCCTCCCGAGTACTGGGATTAAAGGCGTGCACCACCACCGCCCAACTCTGAGATTTTTTTCTTATATCTCTTGTATTCTGTTGGTTATACTTGTCTCTGTAGTTCCTGTTCTTTTACCCCATTTTTCTATTTCTAGAAATCCCTTGATTTTTATTTTCTTTATTGTTTCTATTTTAGTCTTCAATTCTTGAACTGTTTCCTTCACCTGTTTGATTGCCTTTTCTTGGTTTTCTTTGAGAGATTTATTATTTTCTCCCAGTTTTTTTTGTTGTTGCCTTCTCTACCATTTCTTTAAGGGAGTTTTTCACTTACTCTTAAAGGTCTCCACTATTTTCATAAAGTTCTGTTTAAATTCATTTTCTTCTACTTTTTCTGGGTTAAGATGATCAAGTCTTCTTGTGTGTCTGCTGGGTTTTGATGTTTCCATGTTGTATTTTAGGATGTTGGAGGAATTCTTGCATTGGCGCCTACACATCTCTTCCTTCAAATGAGGCCAGCAGTGTCTTGGTATGTTGTAAGGAAAGCCAGGTTGCTTGTTCATCCTGACTGCCCAGCTAGCTTACCCCAGAAATAACCACGCAGAAACTGTATTAATATTAAATCACTTCTTGGCCCATTAGCTCTAGCTTCTTATTGGCTAACTCTATTAATTCAACCAATTTCTATTAATCTGTATATCACCATGTGGCAATGGCTTACCAAGTAAAATTACCAACATTTGTCTCTGGCAGCTCCATAGCATCTCTTTGACTCTTTCCTTCTCCCAGCATTCAATTATGACTTCCCTGCCTAGCTATGTTCTATTCTATCAACAGGCCAAGGTAATTTCTTTATTCATTAACTAAGAAAAGCAACACACAGAGAGGACTCCCACATCATTTTCATCTTGGTCCATTCCTTGCTGTGGCTGTCTCTTAGGTCCCCTCACTATTGGAGCATGCTGTGTTGCCAGGTTCTATGGAGCTCACAGGGAACGATGGGTTTGGGAGTGGGGTAAGGTGGGGGATAGCAGGAAAACTCTCTGCTGGCTGGCTCTAAAAGACAAAAGAGTTGGGGGCATTGTCCACACCCCCAGGAGTGGTCCTAGAGACTGGGATATCTGGCAGTCTGGCCCTGTGGCCACGGCTGACTCATCTCTGAGGTCCCCTCAGTATTGGAGCAGGCTGTATTGCAGGGTTCCATGGAGCTTGCAGGGAACAGATGGGTATACTGGTGGGGTGGGTTGAGGGATAGCAAGAAAACTCTCTCTTGGCAACTAAAAATTCCTAGGGAGCCATTGAGGGACCCCTTGGTTTTGTCCCAGTGGGAGGTTGTAGAGAGTGGGTTTTTGGCTGTCTGGCCCTGTGGCCACTGCTGACTCTCCTCTTAGGTCCACTCAGTATTGGAGCAGGCTATCTTGCAGGGTTACACGGAACTTTCAGGGGTAGTTTTTGTCACCTTTAAATGAATGTTTAGATTATTTTACTATTTTCTTTTAGAATTAGACTGTAATTTTTATAAGTATTTTATTGAATTTGTGAATTATTTTGGATAGTTTGGCTATTTTCATAATGTAAATCCTACTAATCAATAAAAATAGACATTCTTTCCATTTAATCAGTTCTTCAGTTAATTTCTTCAGTGTCTTAAAGTTTTTATTGCACAAGCCTTCCACTTTTTTGTTACATTTATTCTAAAGTAAATATTTTTTGAATCAGTTGTTCTTGATGCTGTTTTCATGATTTCATCCTCTGTGCTTCATTTTCTATAGGAAAACTATCAATGTTTCCATGCTAATTCTATGCTCAGCATTTTATAAAGATTGGGGAATTAACTCACAATTTTAGAGTATGAAAATCCAAAATTGAACATCCTTATCAAGTTAGCTGATGGTGAGAGCCTCATGTCATGGCTGATGCCTAATTAGAGCAGTGCATTTAATATAAGATATCACAGGGAGTGAAGAAATTAATTCTGGTGTGTAGAAGGAGCTGTAGGCCTGCTTTTTGTCTTTCCCGGCTCCCGCGGGGCTAGCTTGACACCCAAAATAACAACACACAAATTGTATTCATTTAAACACTGGTTGGCCCATTAGCTCTAGTCTCTTACTGGCTAACCCTCACATCTGGATTAACCCATTTCTATTACTGTGTGTAACACCACAAGGTGGGCTTACTGGGAAGATTCTAGCCTACATCCATCCTTGGTCGGAGCTCCATCTCATCTGGCTCAGAGAGGAGAGCTATGGCGTCTGGCTCACTTCCCTTCTTCCCAGCATTCTGTTCCGTCTACTCCACCCACCTAAGGGCTGGACTATCAAATGGGCCAAGGCAGTTTCTTTATTAACCAATGACCTTCCTCCATTACTGGTGTTTTTCATTTTTAATATTATAACAGTTATAAAAATTCTCCTTTTTTTCCCTTTCAATCAAATATGTTTGAATATATTTTTCTATCTTTTTTCTCAAATTCATGGATTCTTTTGTAATTATGTGATATTAATAATTCCTAAAGATAAAAGTTACTAAATGTATCCAAAGAAGCCTATACAATGTCACTTGTACATATTATTCAGAACAAACTCTTCTGAGTAATAACATTAGTTTCTTTCTTAAGAGTTCTCATTTTCTTTAAATTATTTGTGTGTGTTTAAGCCTGGGGATTTTTTGAGGTAAACTCACTATTATAGGAAATAACTCTATTCTCTAAAGAACTATCAAAATTTCTTTCCATTTTAGCATTCTTAAAGACATATAACTTCTAATACCACCTAAACACCTTCAAATTTCCTCTTTGCCCTAATGCCAACTCAATATTAAGCTGGGGAACAAGACTACAAATTCATAAATATCATAGGACAAATTTATCCAAACTATATTGAAATGCAAGTTGGCTGTGTTATGAAGTTATCTGAAGCTTTATTATACTTACTTGTTAAAATTAAACATATGTGAACCAGGTATTAAATGAAGTTCTTACAAAAGTCTAAGTAACTATGGAACATCTTGGTTCAAGTATATGTAGATGAAGTCAGTGATAATTTATATGAACTCTGCATATGTGCCATGGAATGTTTGTACTATAGTAGTTTCTAAATCACATCACCATGCAAATTTTGCTGGCTTGTTTGGTATCACAGTTTTCAAAGTAAACAGAGACAAATAGATGCCAGTGACCTTAATACTTGCTATGGTAATGAATAAAGATAATAGTTTGCCACAAGTATGGGTAGGAGATAGTTGTAGTCCTCAGAAATCTGTAGAATTTACAATTGTGGGTAGCCCTCATACCTGACTCCAATCATGAAATGAGCTAAAACTCATTTGCTATCACATGGAAAAAGTAAAATATATATTTAGAGCTTCATCTACATCACTTTATTTTTCACACTTGTCTTTCTTTTCTCTAAAGAGGTCGGGAAGTTCTTGATATCCTGAACAGTGTAAATTTATTTCTATAATAGTGGCATAATACTGATTGGGAAAAGGAACAATCCTTTGTAATCCAGATATAACCCACTGTCTTGAACTTTAGTGGAGACGATAATGACATTATAGGTGTCTCTATTGGTTTTTGGACCTCCTTAACCAGTAATTTTTTTCCTTTGTATAGCCTCTATTGTTTGGACAAGGGCTAGAGATGTCATGAATCTTAGAAAATGATATAATACTTTCACTTTACTAGAAGAGCACAATTCCTTTGTACATTTTATATTTTTCCTATACTCACAAATAACTGAAGTTGCTACACATTATCAAAGATATTTCTCATTACAGTATGAATTCTATCATAGATAATCACAACTGAACACAATTCAAAGATCATCACATTCTGGGTAATCAGACATAATAGACCACCAACTCAATTCTTACATAGATTGCTCCTGGAAGATCATTAAAGAGGGATTGAAAAGACTGATGAGGCAGAATACCAGAAAGTTTGCTATGAACTGATGTTTCCAAGAAATGTTTGCATGACCAGGAAGAGAACAGTGATAATCACAACAAGCATGTTAATGGAAAAAGAGAATTTTATATGTGGTCACCTCCCTAGATAAAGAAATGTGGGCAACTAATTACTTTCATGGAAGGCAGAAATAGCTTCTGCCATGTTTGAGGCCTGTTATTAATTGTCTAATGTAAATTTGTACAACCTAAAACCATATACAATCAAACACTGATGATGGGGGAGTGATTTCTTAATAATAAAGAAACTGCCTCGGCCCTCATAGGACAGAAAATTAGGTAGGCAGAGTAGATAGAAGAGAATTCTGGGAAAAAGAAGCTGAGGGTGAGTCGCCATGATGCTCCCACTCCAGACAGACGCAGGTTAAGATCCTCTCTGGTAAGCCAGCTCATGGGCTACACAGAATATTAGAAATGGGTTAGAACAATATGTAAGAGCTAGCCAATAAGAAACTGGACCTAGCCAGGCCAGGCAGTGTTTGAAAGAATACAGTTTCCGTGTAATTATTTCTGGGTATAAACTAGCCATGCTGGCGGCCGGGTGCCGGGGACGCAGCCCTGCCGCTCCTATTTCAACACACTGAAAAACAGTCTCAGCAATTTGCAGATATATATATGTATATATGTATATATATATATATATATAATTTTATGCAAAATTAATGTGTAACAATAATAGTGAAAGAAAAAGAAGGTAAATCATGAGAATGGTTACCCATGGGAAAGGTTCAAAAAAGAATAGCTAGAAGGAGATAGAAGAATAAAAGCAATAAGGAAAAGCAATACAATTTTTTTAAATATTTTGCTTCAATTTCTCCTTAATTTCTTTTTTATTGGATTTTTTTGTTAAAAAAAATCAATCCAAATTCCCCTACTCTCCCCGAATTCCATCACCTACACACAACCTCCCACCCTACCCCTCTCTAATACTAAGAGAAGGTAAGGCATTTTGCTTTGTGGAAGGTCCAAGCCCCCCCCCCCACTACACCTAGGCTGAGCAAGATATACATTCAAAGAGAATAGGATCCCCCCCCCCAAAATAAAACAGTATATGCAATAGAGATAAATCCCAGTGCCACTGCCAATGGCTACTCAGTCTGCCACAGCCATACAACTGTCATCCATAACATGAAGAACTGGTTTGGTCCTATGCATGTTCCTCCCCAGTCCAGCTGGAGTTGGTGAGCTCCAATTAGCTCAGGTAAACTGTTTCTGTGGATAAAACCTCCATGGTCTTTAACTCTTTGCTCATATTCTCATTCCTTCTACTCTTCAACTGGACCTTGGGAGCTCAGTCTTGTGCTCCAATGTGGGACTCTGCCTCTGTTTCCATCTGTTGTTAGATGAAGTTTCTATGGTGTTATTTAAGAAAAAACATCAGCCTGAATACAGGGCAAAGTCAATTCAGGCACCCTCTTCTCTTATGCTTAGGGTCTTAACTGGGATCATCCTTGAAGATTCCTGGGAATTTTTCTAGAGTCACATTTCTTGCTAAACCCATAATGACTCCCTCAACAAGGTATCTGTTTCTTTGCCCACATATCTGTCCTTCCTCCATCTCGACTAACCCATTCCTTCAAGTTCTCTTCAATTCTCCCCTTCTACACTCCTCTCACACTTCTGCCCTTCCACCCTTCCATCTACCCCCCCCCCCGTCCCCATGATCCATTTTTTGTCAGGAGATCTTGTCTCTTTCCAATTTCTAGGTGAGTCTATATATGTTTTTCTTTTACTTCACCTTATTATTTAGCTTCTCTGGGATCAATGTCTTTTGTTTATGGCTAGTATCCAATTATGAGTGAGTACATACCATATTCACTTCTGGGGGTCTGAGTTATCTCACTCAGGATAGTGTTTTCTAATTCCATCCATTTGCATGCAAAATTCAAGATTTCATTTTTTTTCTATCACTGAGTAGTATTCTAATTTGAAATGTGCCACACTTTCTTTATCCATTATTCAGTTGAAGGGCATTTAAGTTGTTTCCAGGTTCTGGCTATTACAAATAATGTTTCTATGAACATAATTAAACAAATGCCTTTATAGTATTAATGAGCATCTTTTGGGTATTGCTGAATCCTGAGGTAGGTTGATTCCCAATTTTCTGAGAAACTGCCTTCCAAAGTCATTGAACAAGTTTGCATTCCCACCAGGAATGAATAAATATTCCCCTTACTCCACATCTTTTCCAGCATAAGCTATCATAAGTGTTTCTGATCTGAGCCATTTTGACAGGTGTAAGATGGTATCTCAGGGTCATTTTGATTTGCATTTTTCTGATAACTAAGGAAGGTGAACATGTTCTTAAATATCTTTTAGCCATTTGAAATTTAGTTCAGTACACCATTTTTTAATTGGATTATTTAGAATTTTAGTGTCTAATTTATTGAGTTCTTCATATATTTGTTTGATTTGGAGATGGTGAAGACCTTTTCCCATTTAGTAGGCTGCCATTTTGTCTTATTGATTGTGCCCTTTACTTTGCAGAAGCTTCTCAGTATCAGGAGGTCCTATTTATTTTTTGTTGCTTGTAGTATCTGTGCTATTGGGGATATATTTAGAAAGTGGTCTTCTGCGCCCATGCATTGAAGGCTACTTCCCACTTTCTCTTATATCAGGTTCAGTGTGGTCAGATTTATATTGAAGTTTTTAATCCATTTGGACTTGAGTTTTGTGCATGACAAGAGATATGGATCTATTTCCAGTCTTCTGTAGGTTGACATCCAGTTATGCGAGCACCATCTGTTAAAGATACTTTCCTGTTTTCATTGTATAATTTTAGCTTCTTTGTCAAAAATCAGGTGTTCATAGGTGTTTGGATTAATATCCTGGTCTTTAATTAGATTCCATTGCTCAATGTCTCTGTTTTTATCCCAGTACCACGCTGTTTTCATTACTGTAGCTCTGTAATAGAGCTTGGTGTCAGGAATGGTGATGCCTCCAGCAATTCTGTTATTGTACAATATTCTTTTGGATATCCTGGGTTTTTTGTTTTTCCATAAGAAGTTGATTATTGTTCTTTCAAGGTCTGTGAAAAATTTTGTTGGGATTTTGATGGGGATTGCATTGAATCTATATATTGCTTTTGGTAGGATTGACATTTTTACTATGTTGATCTTTCCTATCTAAGAGCATGAGAGATCTGTCCATTTTCTGGTATCTTCTTCAATTTAATTTTGGAAAGACTTAAAGTTCTTGTCAAATAAGTCTTTTACTTCTTTGGTTAGTGTTACCTCAGGATATTTTATGTTATATTTTGTCTATTGTAAATGGTGATTTTTTTTCTGATTTCCCTCTCAGCTTCTTTATCATTTGTGCATAGAAGGAGTGCTGTTTTTTTTTTTGTGATTATCTTATATCATGCCTCATCATTGAAGGAATTTATCAGATCTATGAGTGCATCGGTAGAGTTTTTCAGGTAACTTATATGCACTATCATATCATGTGAAAATAACGAAAGTTTGACTTCCTGTCCAGTTTGAATCCCCTTGACTCCTTTTGTTGTCTTATTTTATTTCTAAAGCTTTAAGAGCTTTTTTTGAAGGGGTATGGAGTGAGTGAACAGCCTTGCCTTGTTCCTGATTTTAGTGGAATCACTTTGAATTTCTCTCCATTTAATTTGAACCACCCCATGGTTCAAGGAAGAAACAAAGAAAGTAATTAACGTAATCCTTGAATTCAATTAAAATGAAGGCAAAACATATCCAAACCTATGGGATACTATGAAAGTAGTGCAAAGAGGAAAGTTCATAGAACTAAGTACCAACATAAAGAAAACAGAGAAAGGTCACATTAGTGACTTAACAGCACACCTTAAAATTCTAGAACAAAATGAAGCTCATCCAGGAGTAGTAGAAGACAGGAAATAATCAGAATGAGAGCTGAAAACAACAAAATAGAAATAAAGAAAACAATATAAAGAATCAATGAAACAAAGAGTTGGTTCATTGAGAAAAATCAACAAGATAGACAAGCCCTTATCCAAAGCAATCAAAATGCAGAGAAAGAACATCCAAATTAACAAAGTCAGAAATTAAAAGGGGCACATGACAACAAACACTGAGAAAATTCAAAAAATCATTAGGTCTTACTACAAAAACCTGTATTCCACAAAATTGGAATATGTAAAAGAAATGGACAAATTTTTAGATAGATACCATATACCAAAATCAAATCAATACCAGGGAAGCAATTTAAATAGACCTGCAAGGAAATAGAAGCTGTCATCAAAAACCTCCCAACCAAAAAAAAGCTCTGCACCAGATAGTTTTAGGGCAGAATTATATCAGAACTTCCAAGAAGAGCTAATACCTACATTACTCAAAGTGTTACACATAATAGAAACAGAAGGGTCATTTTCCAAACTCTTTCTTATGTGGCTACAATTACCTTGATACCAAAACCACACAAAGACTCAACCAAGAAAGAGAATTACAGACCAATCTCTCTCATGAACATGGATACAAAAATTCTCAATAAAATACTGACAAACCAAATCCAAGAACACATAAAAAAAGTCATTCATCATGATCAAGTGGGCTTCATTCCAGAGATGCAGGGTGGTTCAACATATGAAAATGTATCAATGTAATCCATCATATAAATAAACTTAAAGAAAAAAAGCATATGAACATTTTTTTAGATGCTGGAAAAGCATTTGACAAAATCCAACATCCTTTCATGATAACGGTCTTGGAGAGATCAGGGATCCAATTACCATATAAATATAATAAAAGCAACATACAGCAAGCTGAAAGCTAACATCACATTAAATGGAAAGAAACCTTTTAAATTTAAAAGACATAAGTATATAAACATTAGTGTGCTAGTTTTAAGTCAGTTTGATAAAAGCTAGAGTCATTAGAGAAATGGAAAACTTAATAAATGTAGACTTCAGGTAAGCCTGTAGAGCATAGTATTAATTTGTTATTGCTGTGGAAGGCCCAATCCACTGTAGCTGAGTCCACACCTGGGATAAGAATCCTGGGTTCTATAATAAAGAGAGTCATGAACATATATCATAGACATGCAGGAAAGAGGCAAAAAGATGTCAATATAACTAATGAACAGCATAACCATCATATTCTTTATTTTACCCTACCAGTTCCTGATCATTTAGGCTATCCCAGAGATTCTTGACATTATCATCCCCTGATTTTTAACACTTAACCATATCACTGTTCAGAGTTATCGATTCTAGGAAAATGAGAGGAATGTTCCACATAATCATGCATAATTTTAATAATGTTTTAATTTACAAAATTAATATCTGTTCCAGAAAATAGCATAAGTAAATGGGCCTGGGGGAGTTATTTCTGTCTCTTTCTGCTTAGGTCTGCAGAGTTCTAAGTGGTTCTTTTTGGTTGTGGAATGCACCCAGACCATGATGATGATGAAATGCTGGCTAAGGAAATGGAAGAGAATGAGGTAAAAAGTTTCATGTGCTGGGGATAGAGGTATAACTGTAGAGGTGAGAAAGGTGAGGAACATAATGATGAATATAACTTACTTGTCACCTGGTCCAATTAGTGGGGGCATCTGCCATGGGCTACTGCCAATGGTCTTGTCTTTGTCTGTAGCACTGATGCCCCTGGGGGGTCTGTTTTGATGTCTATGGCTCCTCCTTCCAACATGGTCACTGCCATAATCTGTGCCACTGCCTGTGACTATGTTTGTTTATGAGGAATATATCCCAATATTTGCCATTTTGATCTAAGAGGACTGTGATGACTGTCCTGTCACCTGGAACTATGCGTTCATGCTGATTCAGGAGGTCTGCACTGCTACCCAGGAGTGCTTCCCAAGGCCATGTCTTTTTCTGTGGTTCTCCTGTGGCCAGACTATGAATGGATGTCTGTGGCTCTTTTGGCATTAAGGGCCAAGCAGAGAAATATGATCTGGGCTGTTACCTGAGGCCCTGTATTTCTCTGAGAGTCAAGCTGCCACTTGAGAAGCTTGACCTTACACCAAATGTCATGGTTTCTTTAGGACCAAAATTGTGGTTGATGGTCATATCTGGGTCCATGGCCCTACTGTAGGTCAGGGACTGTGCTGTCTTCTGTGAATCAGGCTACCATCAAATACTGAGCAGATTCCCAGGGTCTGAGGTGCCTGCTGTGGTAATGCTGACATTTGAGGGGCATGCCACAACCAGACTTTTGCTGGTCTGGGCAGTCTGCAATGACCATTACAGCCATGATGACATCATTGACTGTGTTGCTGTCAAGGACCTTATCTGGATCCATGTTCTTACTGTGACCTGAGTTTATGCTTAGGTCCTATCTGTATTGGCACCAAAGATCACACAGAGGATGTAACATGTAGTCATTGTCTTTTTAGAAGGCTGAACCACTACTGAGTCCATACAGACCCTAAGTGACTTCTGCTGGCACCTGGGCTCTTGGCAGCTTAATGACTGAGCTGCAACCAAAGCCATGTCTGTTTCTGTGGTCTTGCTATAGCAAGAATCTATATTGATAGCTGAGATTCCTGTTGCCATTGAAGGTTGTGTGGATACCCCGTGTTTGAATTGCCATTTGGGCCAGGTGGATTTTTGATAGCTACACTGCCACTGCATCCATACTAGTCTGAGTGATTGATATGCATTGCCAAGCAGGGCCATGGTGGTATCTGGGACCAGGCTTCTGCAAATGAACATATATGGGTCTATGGTCTAACTGTAGTTGGTGTCTCTGTGGATTTTCATGTCCCTTATTGCCATCAAGGGTAATGCAGATTTCAAGAGTCTTCATTGCCATCTAAAGCCATATTAGTGCCCAAGGTCTGTGACTCTTTAGGACCATACAGATATGAATAGTGAGTGCTGCAACCCAGTGCAATGTTGTTAGACAAGCATAGGTTACTGTAAGAGACCATGTTTTGGTTTGCAGCCCTGCCATAGACAAGGTCTATGGTAAGGTCCTTGGCTCCTGTTTTTATGTAAAAGAGTGAGAAGAGAGTTGCACAGAGTTGGTCCCACCCCTCACTGGCAGCAGCAGTAGAGAGAACTGGGATTACCCATCACCAACTGTAGCATTTGGGAAAGTTGGCACTGCAACTTGCCTGAGCAACACAGTAGAGTTGAATATCATTTCTTGTGTACAATTGAGCTGGTCATGAAGGTATGAGGGTGAGAAAGCCAGCCCCATTTTCTGCCGTGTGATAACATGAGTGAGGGAAAGGTACCCTTTCTTCCCTCATCCCTCCTTCCTTTCTGTCTATGTAAGGCAGGAAAACCTGGCCCTGGGGTTATGAGCTTGAGAGAGTTGACCCTGCTGCTCACTGACTGCAATACTCAGGAAAGTGGGCCCTGCACATAACCCACGCAGCACAGTAGATCTGGCACTGTTGAATGGAGTCATTTGTTCCAAAGAAAGTACTATGAATATATTGCTCCACCCCTCATTGTCATATGGTTGGATGAGGTATAGAAAACATCCTCTGTCACCTGCCTCTTGCTACCTGGGGAGTGTGGTAGAGCTGGTCCTGGGTTCATCAGTGTGAGAAAATTGGGACTGCACCTCTCCTGTGCAGTATATTTGTCTGACCCACTTGGCAGAGCCACAAGTGAGACTACCCAGAGGAGTGAGAGCAGAATTGGGCCTTCTCCTTGCTGGTTTCATTATTGGGTGAGAATACTAGGGCAGTATTGGAGAACTCATCCTGGTAATGATGGTGAGGGAAATTTGGTGGCTGATCAAACCAACTAGAACCCAGTTCCAGAAACAGGGCAGTGAGTTAACTCACTCCAACATTCACCTCATCTATGAACTGCTGGAGTATGTAACAGAAGCTAAAGGCCTTAAGCCAGACCAGTGATCCATTTCAAAGAACATTCACAAGTAAAGTAATATGGACTAAGTGGAATATTGTATAATTTACTGGGTAGCATTACATATTATTTATGGCCAAATTTTCTTTTTTGTTGTTTTGTTTTGAGACTTTATTTCAAATTTTATTTTGTTTTGTGGTAAGGTCACAAGAGTGTAGAACAGAGGTGATTGGATGGGGAAATAAGTGGGAACAGGAGGCACAAAGTAAATCTACAAAGAATCAAGAAAAGTAAAAAAAAAAGAATATGTTAACAAAATACCACAAAGTAATAATGACAATTGACATATTATTAAAGTTATATTTTTAAGTATATGGATGTTCATGTATATTTCTACATGGGTATGTACATGTGAGTGGATGTGACAAGTGAAGGTGTCAGAGTCTCATGTTCAGGTATCAGAGTATCAGTTAGTAAAATGCTGCTTGCAATGGGTGGTTAAATCAGAAATGTGATCCCCTATAAGGACAAGAAGTATTCTTAACAGTTGGACCAACTCTTCAGTCCTCATATTTAACATATTATAGAAAATATCACTTGGCTTTAACTCAACATTTTTCAAGGAAAATAAAAAAAAGGAAGGTATAATTTACTGCCCCACGAACTTCAGTGTCATCTGTGTGACATGACATATGTCGTTATGCTGGATGGGAGGTACGTGTCCTATGGGACTAGGCTTCCTGGAGGTCAATGGCAGACAGCCTGGTACTGGCTGCCTTGGGGCATAGATGTGTTTCTCGATTAGCTGGCTATGCGTGATATGAGCTTTGTACAATCTCTTTCATAATAATGATAGTCTTTATATATACAAGACAAGGATCATTCTCTTTAGGAACAGCTCTGAGATAGAAAAGCAAAGTATGGGAATGTATAAGACTACAGAAGAACCCTTGTCATACACAGGGTGTATGATGACCAAGGAAATAGTTGGATTAATGTTGATGGACAAAGAGGGTTATATTATACTTTGAACTTTATGGATAGGCTTGCTAGATCCCAACCCCCATAGTGTCTGCTGCATAAGAAGGTACAAAAAAGTATATTTCAGCAGGTACAGAGAACTGATTAGGTATATTTGGTCACTAGATGAGATAAAGAAAGGGTTAGAAAGAGGAAAGGCAATGACAGTGATAATGAGACAGAAACTTTCTATTCATAAGATGAAACCACTTGTCTGAGGTTTACGTTGATCTTCTAAGCATGTTTTATGTCTAACACCTGTTCCTGATAATATAATTTTCTTAAATATCACTGATGTGACTAAAAGAAGCTTTGTGTTGCTTTCATAGGTTAATAAAGAAACTGCCTTGGCCTTTTAATAGGACAGAAAATTAGGTAGGCAGAGTAGATAGAACAGAATGCTGGGAGAAAGAATGCGAGTCATGCAGTCGCCATGATTCTCCTCTCCAAGACAGATGCAGGTTAAGATCTTTCCTGATAAGCTACCACCTCGTGGTGCTACACAGATTATTAGAAATGGTTTAATCAAGATGTTAGAGTTAGCCAATAAGAGGCTGGAACTAATGGGCCAGGCAGTGTTTAAAAGAATACAGTTTCTGTGTAATTATTTCGGGTAAAGCTAGCCATGCGGAGCTGGGTGAGAACACATCCCACAGCTTCTAAATACATCATATTGTGCCAACCAATGATACATGACCTGATTTGCTCTTTGTTTGAATACTGTATAAGGACAACATGAATTCAGTAAAATTGCAGCAGATCCCCACCACTCTCTTGTATGCTGTGTCTGTCATTTGCCAAACTTGTGCCTTCCTATTACCAAAACCCTACTTCTCCCATGGTCTGAGTGGCTCCCCTGAGCCAGTTCATGGCAATTTACAACTAAGGCTGAGTCTTTCCCAATTTTGTAGGTAGTACCATAAACTTGGTTTAATGACTTGGGTCACAGGAGAAGAAAAAGTCTGATAACATGTGAACTTCATGAGCTCTTCACAAAAGACTATAAATTACTATTTTATGAAGGCCATAGGCATATACAATTCCTCAATTGGCTCACATATTTTTAATGTATCTTTTAATTTTCCAATTTATAGCAGCATAGACCTAGTTCTTCCATTGCCAGCTTTCCAATTTCTGTTACTCTAGAAATCTTTTGCATATTTTCAGACCTCACATTTTAATACCTCTCTGAATAACATCTCTTCAATTCTCAAATCAAATTGCATTTACAGAACATGCCTTATTTATGAATTTGTGACCCATCATCCCTTAGTAATAGTGAAAATTGAGATTTATAAATAAAGAGTAAAAGTGATTATTGCCTACACTGCTTAAAATTTGAAGGAAAACCTGTGAAAATATTATTTTACATAACTGAAGACAAAAAATTAAAAAAAAATATAATATCAAATAACAGTTCACTCTTTTAATAAATGAAACTTCACATATATTTTCCTGAGAAACTTTATTATTACCTATATTAATCATCTTGTTGCTTTTTATTAGTGCTTAAAAGTAAATTCCAGTCTGTTGAAATTTCTTTTTTGTTTTTTTTTGTTTGTTTTGTTCTCATTGTTCATGTCTTCTTCTTCTTCTTCTTCTTCTTCTTCTTCTTCTTCTTCTTCTTCTTCTTCTTCTTCTTCTTCTTCTTCTTTTTCTTCCTCTTCCTCTTCCTCTTCCTCTCCCACCTCATCTTTCTCTCTTTCTCTTCTTCTTCTACTTCTTCCTCTTCTTATTTATATTTCCTGAGAATGAGGGACCTTCAACAAATTTTCAAGAGTTTAGACATATTTTCAAAGGGTGAGACACTAATCCTGCTCAACTTTATTCACTGTACCTGTTTCATTTTAATTAGCCAACAAGGTACTTTTGCTGAGAACTATGTTATGGGTTATCCCAAGATCTCTCTGGTCCCTTGGTGACATGTCTATGGGACAAAAATATTTTGGCTGATTTATTGGTACCAAAGATCAGTTTAATATTTGCCCATATAATACAAATATATTCTTATTTAAATTACTGTATCTGTATTACCATATTTCCTATAATACTGTGAGAGATGGAAGCATGGATACCATCTTTCATAATGGCATAATATCAAGTAACCCAAATTAATTTTCTACTTTCTTTTATAATTTTCCAATGTCCTATGTGTATCATCTCATTTACTTTCCTCTCTACTTTTCTAGGTTGTTCTCTTCTTACTTCAGTTTCTAAAGTATTGCTCTCCTGCTTTCTTCTCTTCAATTTTTATTCTTCAATTTCCCCATTTGTTTGTCCTTCTAAAGCATAGCAAGTCCATTTTTATCTGGAAACATGTACATGTCTCTCTCATTTCTATCTCTACATCTGTACGTTCTGATATTATCATCAAAGAGGTAATTTTTTCTTGTGAAAAGATCCTTGCTTACACATATTATTATGGTTCTTATTCTATAATTTTCTCTGATTTTAGTTTAGCTTCATAAAGTTTATAAAACCCCTTAAAATTTAAGTTCTCTTGTAAATTATTTACAGTATAAGAATCTGTTATAGTATTTTCTTAGAGAGACTGTTAAAGAAAAATAATAATAAACAATAATTCACTCTCTATGACATATTCAGCATTTCTGGTGTGAACAAACCCATCAGTTTTCTTATTTTTTGTTCTTTTTCACTGTTTTTTATCTAATAATTTTGCATGAAATATATTTTAATCATGTTTTCCCTCTTCCTACTCCACCCAGACACTCCCCTCCAAATCAATTTTATATTCTTTTATAAATAAAAACAAAAATGCAAGAATCAATAATCAATACAACCAATTTGACAAAATAAAGAAAAAAAAATAGCTTAGAAAATGCCCCAGAAGATCAAAATTGTATTGCAGAACTACTCTCGTTCATTAGTCCCACCCTGTTGATATACCAAGTGACTCTTCACTTATGATAGGTCAATGTCAAATAGTAAGAGGTGTTATTGCAGGCAATTCCACTATATTTGAATACTCTATGTCTTTCTCTCTATGGTTGTTTTTCATATCTATTTTTTTCAAAGTTCTCATATATATATATACATATATATAGTATTTACATCTTTATTTTATTTTGTTTTTGTTCTCTGACCAGTTTCTTCTCACCTACTAGTGCCTCTGTCACTTCCTCTCTATCTTTCCCCATCCAACCCCCTTTTTTTTTTTCTATATAAGGACAGGCCTTTCACAGATATCAAGCAACCATGACATGTGAAGTTACAGTAAGACTAGGCCCATCCCCTCATATAAAGCCTGGACAATAAAATATATATGTGGAATACTGGTCACAAATCATACAAAATGTTTAGAAATAAGCCTGCTCCGATTTTTCAGAGTCCCACAAACAAGCAAACTAAATAACTATAACATTTATGTAGAGGGCTAAGATCAGTACCATGCAGGCTGCCTGATCGTTTATTCAGTCTCTCTAGTCCTCTATGAATCCAGGTTAGTTGATTCTGTGGCTATTTTTGTGGTATTCTTGACCACTATGGGTCCTACACACCTTTCTCCCCTTATACCACCTTCACTTTACTTATACCACCTTCACTTTAATACTTATACCACCTTCACTTTAATAGGATGCCTAATGTTTAATCCAGATCTCTCTCTGCATCTGTTTCCTTCAGTTGCTAGAGTAAGCTTCTCTGATAAAAATTAAGCTAGTCACAATCTATGAATATAGCAAAATATCATTAGGAATCATTTCATTGTTTTTTTCCAGTCATATTTGGTTCAATTTTAGGTCTCCAGGTATTCTAGCCTCTCAGTACTAATCCCTAAGGCAGTGTCAGGGTAACCTCCTTCTCATAGTATGGATCTCAAGCTAGATTTCTATCTATACCTCTATATAAAACTCGATGTCAAGTGGATCAAAGATACCAACAGAAAACCTAATAGACTGAATCTGATTGAAGAGAAAGTGAGAAATAGCCTTGAATGCTTTGGAAAAGGATACAATTTATGGCTAGAAAACGTTTATGAGTGAATTGGTTTCTAGCCGTAAATAAAGGACATTGAGCCTATAATTTGTGATCCTAGAGAAGCCAAATAAGAAGGTGAACCCAAAGAAAAACATATAGTCATCCACCTGGATATGAACCTTCATCTAGCGATGGATGAAGATAGAGACAGAGACCCACATGGGAGCACCAGACTGAGCTCCCAAGGTCCAAATGAGAAACAAAAGGAGGGAGAACATGAGCAAGGAAGTCAGGACCACGAGGGGTGCACCCACCCACTGTGACATTGTGGCTGATCTAATGGGATCTCACCGAGGCAAGCTGGACAGGGACTGAATAAGCATGGGGAAAAAAAAAAACGGACTCTCTGAACATGGCAGACAATGAGGTCTGATGAGAAGCCAAGGACAATGGCACTGGGTTTTGATCCTACTGCATGATGGCTTTGTGGGAGCCTAGCCTGTTTGTATGCTCACCTTCCTGGACCTGGATGGAGGAGGGAGGACCCTGGACTTCCCACAGGGCAGGGAATCCGGACTGCTCTTCAGACTGGAGAGGGATGGGGAATGGAGTAGTGTGAGGGAGAGAGGAGTGGGGTGAGGGGGAGAGGAGAGGGGAGAGGGGGAGAGGACTGGGAGGAGGGGGAGGGAAATGGGTGGCGGGGAAGAGGCGGGAATTTTTTCAATTAAAAAAAAAAAGTTAAAAAAAAAAGGATACAATTTCCTAAACACAATACTAGTAGCATAGGCACTAAGAAACCATCCATCCACAAACCAAATAATCAAAGAAAAACATTTTAAATTTTAAGTGGAGAATTCTCAACAGAGGATTCTCAAATGGGTGAGAAACTTTTAAAGAAATGTTCAACATCCATAGCCATCAGGAAATGGAGATACAAACAACTCTGATATTTCATTTTACATCTGTCAGAATGGCTAAACTCAAAAACACAAGGGACAACTAAAGTTGGCAA
The DNA here is from genome assembly GCF_014885135.2 of Alexandromys fortis. Taxonomy (NCBI): domain Eukaryota; kingdom Metazoa; phylum Chordata; class Mammalia; order Rodentia; family Cricetidae; genus Alexandromys; species Alexandromys fortis. Next base: position 1,152,540 of record NW_026068365.1, read on the forward strand.
GGATGTGGAACAAAAGGAACACTCCCCCATAGCATGTGGGAGTGCAGACTTATACAGCTATTTTGAAAAACAGTATGGCAGTTTTTCAGAAAATTGAAAATCAATCTACCTTAAGACCAGGTTATCCCACTCCTGGGCATATAGTATCTAAACTATGTTTATAGCAGATTCTTTTCATTGAAGTCAGAAACTGGAAACAACCTATATGTCCACCAAATGAAGAGTGGATAAAGAAAATGTGGTATATTTATAAAATGGAGTTAAAAATAATGCTATTAAATTTACAGGCAAATGGATTGAACTAGAAAATAAGCATGATTAGTGAAGTAACCCAGAACCAGACAGAGAAACATGGCATATACTTACTTTTAAGTGCATATAAACAATATAGTACAGAAAAAACATGCTACAATCTACAATCCCATATAAGCTAAGTAGCAAAGAGGGCTTATGAGAAGATGTATAAATCTCCATGGGAAGAGAAAATAGAATAAACATTGCAGGTTGAGAGGTACAGTTGAGTCATGGTTGGGGATAGGAATAGAAGGAATCAAGTGGGAAAGTGATGGAGGGAGAAAATACTAGGAGAGACAACAGTAATTCAGGGACAACTCAGGGGTATACTAGAAACCCAGTGAAATGGAGGCTCCAAAGAATCTATCAGGGTGATCCTAGCTAACACACCTACAAATGGAGGATACAATTTCTAAACTGGTCATATACTGTAATTAGGTAACACTTTCGGTATAATAATTGTGATACCACCCAGACATAAAAGCTTTAGCCTACAATTTCTCCTGCCTCCAAGACATGTTTAGGTTAAGTGCTGCATGAATTGTAGGAGTAGTCAACCAATGACTGATTCTACGTATGTTTTAAATATAATTTCTTTTATTCTCACTGGTATTTTGATCTATGTCTGCAATTCTGTATAAGAATATATTGAGGGGCTGGAGAGATGGCTCAGTGGTTAAGAGCACTGCTTGCTCTTCCAAAGGTCCTGAGTTCAGTTCCCAGCAACCACATGGTGGCTCACAACCATCTGTAATAAGATTTGGTGCCCTCTTCTGGCCTGCAGGCATACATGCAAAATACTAAGAATACTGTATACACAATAAATAAATAAATCTTAAAAAAAAAGAATATATTGATTTTTGTTTGATTACTTTAACTCCTATTTGTGAACTTATAGTCATCTCCCCATATTTAAGTTATCATATAATATGGATACTTTTAATATCTATCATATAGAATTATTTTAAATATTATTTGTGTTAAAACACATTTCTTACATATACTCACATATAGTACAGTACCTAGCATTTAGTGTTTAATTGTAATAAGTAATTGAACACCAATTTCATTTCCACTGAGATATAAATACAGATTTAAAGATTATAGTACATTTTTATTCATTTAAGATGAAAATAGTTACAAGGTTTAACTGATCCAGGCTATAGTTATTTCACTCAGGAGTCTGAGGATGTATAAAAACCATGCAGTCTAGTCTAGTGAGAGATAAATAGTCCATTCCCCACACCAAAAAAAAAAAAAAATGTTCTCCTTCTTCCCTAGGATTATTTGTGCATTGATCCATAAGGTTAGAAGGAGCAGAAGTGGGAAACAGGGTTTAGATTTCAGTGGATATGGAGACAGCCCTCATGGATATGATTTCAGTGAATCATCTCAGCTTTATTCAAGAATAAAGGAAATATATAGGATTGCAGAGCCTGGGGACAAATTGTATTTGCATTAAGCAACCTACTCCTTTCAAAGAACTTCCACTTTGGTAGCAGGGTCCTATAGCAAAGTTCTTAGTACAAAGCACATTTATCTTATGTGCATTAGGGAAAGGAATCTAGCATGATTCATGCTAAGGATAATTCTGGCATTGAGGCATAGACACAGCTTTTAGATAAGATCAGTCTTCTGAGCTTAGAGACATTCTCTAGATAATGGCAGGGAGAGATCAGAAAGACTTACTGGGGAGGGATTTCCTAATGTTGCCGAGCTTTGGGGGGAGCTGCTAGGCCATGATAGATTGAAACCTCGGATCGTCAGGATTCTTAACAAAAAAATATACACAAGTGAAATAAAAATTATAACATGTAATTAGATTAGGGCAGGGTATATATTCTTATTTAAAAACACAGTATAAGTTTGCAAATGGAATGAACACAACTGATGTGGGGCCTGAAACAGAAACACTAAGCACAAAAAGAATAAATTAGGTATTTTAATGATATGCATATGTAATTTCTTGAGCAGAGCCAGTTATTAATTGACTAACTGAAAAAAATTCAAAATACTGTTCAATGTTATTACAGAATTGTACATTCAAAACACAGCACTTCAAGTTATTTATATTATAATCATCAGTATACATAATTATATTAATATCTATCTCTATGTTAAATTAGTAAGATAAAATTGTATAACAATAAATTCAAGTGTTAGTTTGCTTTGTATTTTAAGATAGAATCTGATACTTCATCTTATAGTTGAAGATGGTTTGAAACTCATTTTATTATCTAGAAGGAACTCAAACATTCAATCCAAGCCTCTCATAGTGCATGATTACAGGGAGTTTTACCTAATTTTTTTCTGTAAATTATGTATTTTTGGATGAAATAAAAGCACCAGAGAAAATAGAGTATTTAATGTTACTCTCAATACTAATTTGAAAAACAAATTGTGTTCTAATTAAACTGGAATAATCTTTTTGGACATTGCAATGCTTGCATTAATTATGAACATCTAGAATATCAGTGGCTTTTTAGACAACATTAATAAACATTGATATTCTAAAGGGGAATATAGCTTTTCTTTTTTCTCTTCAGAACAAAATAGATGAACTTTTTGTTGTTGCTTGTTTTTGAGATAGCAGATAGGAAATTAGATATAGTTATCAACAGCTGACAAAAACACAAGTATTATTATGAGTACCTCCTGAGAAGGTAAGAAAAGTCTGTTAAAAATAATACCAAATTGAGTGGAGGAAAGGGAAAATATATAATATTGAGCCTAGTTAAAATAAAGATGTGTAAAATCATTCCCAAACAGCATAGTGTTACATGCTCTTTGGGGGAAGGCTTCACCCCAGTCTCAGGCATCCATATATCCAAAGTGCATGAAATTTTTGGATGGAAGCCACATCCCAGCCCCTGGCATCTATATAGCCAAATAGTCTGGAATGTTGTGGTGGAAGTTTGACCATAAGAGCCATCCCCTGGGAATTGACTCATTCTGACTCCTTCCTCAGACAGCCCACCAAAGGATTACCACTCCCTGAAAATACTCAAGACTACTCCAAAAGGGTATTTAAACTGGACCCGAGGGAACAAACACTTTGTTTTCCTGCCTTCCTTTCCAGTTCACTCTCTGATGAACTGGAAAGCCATTCGGGAATGTTTGTATCCATTAAACCTGGGGTTTTTCTCATTAAGTTTGTTTATGTTTGATTTTGATTATTGTGTCACCAGAAAAGCATATCAGGTTGCAGAAACTTTTCACATGCTATGGGAAAAGAGAAAGTTTATTAGAGTTGAAATTTTGTCTTTGTCAAATATTTTATGTTGGAGATTTTCTTTAATATGTTCCTGTCTCTCCATTTTCTCCAAACTCCTTCTGGGAATTTTGCTTGATATAATTACATACTCTTCTCCAATTGAACATTATTAAGTACATTATTCATGTTGACTTCAGCAAAATCAATAACTGCTCTACTTAAAACTTATTCATGCATATACATTTATATGCTACCTTTGTCTACTTAAAAGTTATGAATCAAATAACTCAGAAATAGAGAAGTAAGAAAACTATATGGTGACTCAACTTTTCCCAGTTATAACTAAAAACATGGAAAAAATTCTGAGATCTGAAGCACTCTACTCAGGAAATGAAAGATCTCTACTATAAAAAAATTAAGACAGTGAAGAAAAACATGAGGAAGATATTAGTAGGTAAAAAGATGTCTAGCACTCATGGATAAGTGAACTACCATTTTGTAAACGATTTTCCCAGCAATGATAATCTACAGATTCAATGTAATCCCAAGAATAATTCCACAGACATAGGTAAATTTGTCCAAAAACTTTTATGGAAATGAAACAAACCTAAGGATAGAGAACCCAATTTTAATTTTAAACAAAAAGAATACTGTGGATGATGTATCCATAAAAACTTTCAACTTACATAACATAGACATAATAATAAAAACAGCAGGGAATTCTCACAAAAATATTCACATGGAGAAAATTATTGACCCAGATAGAAGCACGTACTACTATAGTTTCATGAGTTTTGACAAATGTATCAAAAATAGTGTTAAAAAGACAACATCTTTAACAAATATTCTTGTTCAACTGTGTTTTAACACATAGAAAATAGAAACTAGTGTTGTAATGAATGGAGCGGTGGGCTGCATTCCTGCCACCCAGGCTCACGGCCACCTGGCTAGCTTATGCCCCAAAATAATTACACAGAAACTGTATTCCTTTGAGCACTGCCTGGCCCATGAGTTCCAGCCTCTAATTGGCTAGCTCTTACATATTGATCTAACCCCTTTCTAATATTCTGTGTAGCACCATGAGCTGGCTTACCAGTAAAGATCTTAACCTGCCTCTGTGTCTGGTGGGAAATCATGGCGACTCCCTCACTCAGCTTCTTTCTCCCAGCATTCTCTTCTGTTTGCTCTGCCTATCTGAATTCTACCCTATCAGAGGGCCAAGCAGTTTCTTTATTAATTAACCAATGAAAGCAACAAATAGATACAAGACCCACCTCCATCATTTCCCCTTTTTCTGTTTAAACATAAAAGAAAGGCTTTAATTTTAACATAGTAAAATTACATTTAACAAAACAGTTATCAAGGAAGAATTACACTTACAATATTTATATCTACTTTATCTTTTATCATAACTAAGGAAAACTATACCTATACAGTCTTCAACTCCATCAAAGACTCCAGAAGGATATAATATTACCTAAGCAAACAAGAAACCCAAAGCTCTAGAAATGACAGAGACATCTCGCTGTCTGGACAGTCACCCAAAGTTCTTATGTACCATTGGGGCATCCATCTTCAGCCTTCAGGCCCATAGTATCCAGCAGACATTTCCAAGAAGCAGAAAATTTCTTAGACAGTTCAGTCACTAAGTCACTATCTGCTGTGTCCTGCAGAATGCCTCATGAATTCTTTTATGAAGCGGGAACCATGAAAGACCATCTCACCTTTGGGCAAGTTCAGCAGTCCTCTCTCTGCAGGGTCTCTGTGTCCAGTTTATGCATCAGTCCAGGCAAGAGCAGTTTCTTGCCCAAATGGCTAACCAACTCCATAAGGAGCCTCTTCGTGCCCATCTTCCTCTCGAAGTAGATTGGTGCTGCCAGGAGCAGACGTGTCTCATTGTCATGAAAAGCCCTAAGTTATTAAACTATTTAAAATGCCATATTCTGTAGTCTTTGAAAGATATGAAGAATGTCTATCTAACTGAAATGTATCTCTATATATCTAGAAAATCTAACTAACATGACTACAAGCTTTACTATTGTCTATGATTATCCATTAGCAACCTATATTTCCTATTATACATTACATTTTAAATGAACTACACAATCATAATACCTTAATCAATATCAGAAATACATATACATATAACAAAGTTGACCTTAAAATCCATACCAATGCAAATTATTCATATCTATAAGAGACTGGAACTAATGGGCCAGGCAGTGTTTAAATAAATACAGTTTCCGTGTAATTTTTTGGGGGGTAAAGCTAGCCGGGTGCTGGGATGCAGCAGCCCGCTGTCGTTCCTTCAACAGAGTGGCACCCACCGTGATGGACTAAATCCACTTTAAAAACCCGAGAGGGCTTTAAAAAAAAAGAAGAGAGAGTTTAACACAGCTTTTGGCTGTTTGTGGGTGGCTTGCTGCAAAGAAAATTTCCTGATTCAGTGGCAGGAAAAAAAACTGGCTGTTTTAAAATGCCGGCTTTCTGCGCTGTGCTGCCATTGCAATCTCTGTCTGGCTCGTGTGGGAGACAGAGCTTATGAATGGAGCATTTGGAGTAAAATGCTACAGCTTGCTTGATGGCAATGTGTACTGCTGTGTGACTGGAAATGTGTGTGGCTCAGGGGCACCAAATGGCTCTGAAGAAGGAGCAGCTCAGCTCCACCATGCTGGACTGTGCTGGTCTCTGGCAAGAACTCCTGTAATTACCATAATAACAGTGCAGTTAAGGTTTAGACTGGGCAGGACACAGGCAGTACAGTATTACCTGTACATGGTGCAACTTAAGTTTTTAGGAAATGCTTAACATGTTAAGAAATGCTCCTCGATAGAAAAAAAAAAATACCACAGTGTTGGATGAGTGTACGTAGGCTTGAGAGAGAGAAGAAAAAATATAGAGAATAAAGTTAATGCCTTAAAAAAAAAAGATAAAGTCTTTAAAGAGACAGAATAAAGTAAAGTGATAGAGTAAAAATAAGCCACGTAAAAATGGAAAATTCACAGAGTCTGGATTCTTTGTATTATTGTGTTTTCTTTAAAATTTTTGATTATGAAGAAGCTAAGTACAGAGAGACGTTTCATTATATGGGCTGCTAAGCTGAACCTGCACATATGTTCTAAAGGTATCTTGACTTCAAAATTTGGATCTAAGGTTATGATGCTTTGGAAAAATCCTTCTTTTGTTTTCACAGAGGATGAGACCCTGTGGATTTCTTCTATCCCAATATGGTATGATAGACCATGCCCTCCTGAAAGGTTGCTGTAAACACTCTCAGAAAATTACTTCACTCAACTGCCAACTGAGATGACCCTCGCACACAGGTTATACCATGAAAGACCTAATTAACAATGCCCCCATTCAGCAGGAAGCAGTTTGGAGAGAAATAACTGCACCCGCATTCCCAAATATTGTTTATAAATGTTCTTTTACATTTAAAGGGGGATATGATATAGATATGAATAATTTCCATTGGTATGGATTGTAAGGTCAATTTTGTTATATGTATATGTATTTCTGATGTTGATTAAGGTATTGTGATTGTGTAGTTCATTTAAAATGTAATGTATAATAGGAAATATAGGTTGCTAATGGATAATCATCGGCAATAGTAAAGCTTGTAGTCATATTATTTAGATTTTCTAGATATATTGAGATACATTTCAGTTAGATAGACATTCTTCATATCTTTCAAAGACTACAGAATATGGCATTTTAAATATTTTA